>NW_006160209.1:49637-53524 GCF_000334495.1 Tupaia belangeri chinensis | reverse complement strand
GACAGACAGAGAGAGACATAGAGACAGAAAGCGAGAAATCACCCCCCAGGGGGGATGGTCACGCCGCAATCCCTTCTCCTCCATTCTCCTCTCAGGATCTTGGGCACGCACGCACACATGCCCGGCGTGAGTTCTAAGCCACCGGGTCCGGGACGTGAACCGCGGTTGACTACGTGGGAGTCCATCGACATAGCCATTATGCTAACTGCTGGTTACCCCAACCTGCTTTTGACGTAATCTGAATGATAGTCCTGGATCTCATATCTGACACAGCACCAAGAAAGTGACCGGATGAGTTTCTCACCAAAGTTCAGGCAGTGGGCTTGTATACTGCAGTATCTGTAGGATCATGCAGGTAACATAATTGAGCCAGGGAGGCCAGGTCTAAGGAAAAATATATACAAGTTCTATAATAAATGACCACTTCCACTTGCCCTCAGGGTCAGAGCCAGAGGTAAGTACTCGTGTAGTGGCAGATTGAGGAGCGTACCCAGTGTGGGCAGCTGCCCCTTCACTCCATTCATGGCTACCAAACATTCTAATTTTTCAAGGGAAATTGAAAAATCTAAGTTTTAATGTGAAATCTCCTGATCTTTTTGTCAGATAATTAAAACATTCTTTTCTTTCTTTCTTTCTTTCTTTCCTTCTTTCTTTCTTTCTTTCTTTCTTTCTTTCTTTCTTTCTTTCTTTCTTTTTTTTAGAGAGAGATTTTTGCTCTTACACTGCCAAGAGAGACAGAGAGACAAAAAAAAAAAAAAAAAAGAAGAAGAAGAAATCAGCCCCTAGGGGGGAGAGCCACATTGCAATCTCTTCTCCTTCTCTCAGGATCTCAGGATCATGTGGGCACCCACATACACACATCCAGCATGAGTTTTAAGCCACCAGGTCTGGAACTCAAACTGAGGTTGACTATGTGGCAGGGCAGCAATGTAACCATTACACCATCTGCTGGTCCCTAAAACTTTCTTAAAACACTAAGCTGGCCCACACCATTTAAGCTAAGCAAAAAAATACCTGCAAACTGAATGTGGTTTATGGATAACCAACTTGTAGATTTCACCAGGAGTGTCTTCTGTGTTATGGAATCTTCATGTCTCTTGCAATTACATGGCAGTAGGTTGTTCTTTGAGGATGCAAGAGATCTGGAGTGCCTATCAGTTGGTGGAACTATTGTTGGAACTAAAACTACCTACTTAATAAATGATAGATTCTAAAAGCAAAACAGGGAGATTAAAAATCAAAGTGATGGGACCAGTAGGCAGTATGGTGGTTAAGGCACTGGACACTCCCACAAGTCCTGAACTGGTGGCTTGCTTTCTTGCTTTCCCTTTCTCTCTCTCTCTGTTTCTCTCTCTCTGGTCAAATAAAAATAAATGGATGAATAAATGAAATAATTCTTTAAAAAATCAAAGTAATATAATTGTGATATTGAATTGAATTAGAATTGACAATGATAATTTTGTTTTCATTTTCATTTCAAAAGCTGAGTAGAAAGAGAAAAATCAGTAGGATATAGGCCAAGTTACAAACTTCAGATAATTCAGAAAAATTGCAGTGTTGTAAAACAGTTAGGTTGACAATACAAACCTAGAAAAGAAAGAAATTATATTAGATTGGGACTAAAGTAAGAATAGGAAGTCCTATCTCGGAAAATTTGAAAGTATACCAGCAATATAGTATGAGCTATCGCAATGATTTGACCCAGGGGAAAACTAAAAAACTATAGCACATTTACTTATTTTAAAAATCCAATAAAATAAGTGCATTTATTACAAAAATACTCATAAATTAATTTAAAGGAAATAAGCCACAGGCTTTCTGCAGATAATTTAAAAAACAACTCACTGGGAGCTCAAGAAAATGTATGGCATGAATTAAAAAGACCAGGTTTCTGGGGGGAAAAAATCCTTCATGGTTGATTGAAATGTCTAAAAAAGTACAATGTCAAAGACACTATCACAAAAAGAGATAGAGAATCTCTTTAAAAATGTAAAGATGCTCAAGCTAAAAATCATGTGAAAATAAAATTATGTGAAAAAAAATCCACAGATCACCTTCAATTAAAATACAAGTAATATATTGAACTAAACGCATACACATACCAGTAAAATCTAGAGAATTTGAATAAGAGATTGACAGATCATATTGAGGTCAAATATCTTTATCAAAATATTGGACTTCTGTTTTTTGTTTGTTTATTTTGGAGAGGTTTTTGCAATAGGGCGTATGTGCTCACCAGAAAAACAGAAACAGGAAGCAAGAAATCGCCCCCCAGGGAGGATGGCCACACCACAATTCCTTCTCCTCCATTCTCCTCTCGGCATCTTGGGCACGCATGCACACGCACCTGGTGTAAGTTTAAGCCACCAGGTCTGGGACTTGAACCATGGTTGACTACATGGGACTCAAGCGACATAGCCATTACGCCAACCACTGGTCCCGGACTTCTGTTTTGTAAGGTGCTACCAGTGGAGGAAACGAGGGTATTTGGGACTTCTATGTCATTCCTTACTACTCTTTGTGAATATACAATGATCTCAAAATAAAAAGCTTAATGTATAAATACTGATAAAATGTAAAATGTCAACGATATGTTTTTAAAATATCGAAAGGGAGGAATCTTGCCAGAAAATTACAGTGCAAAACATGTTACAGAGGGAGTGAACAGAGAAAAAATGGGTTTGCTTTAGTCAGAGAAAGACCTGAAGGAACTTCTCATGCCCATAGTGTCTTTCGAAAGAGAAAGATAGTTGGTACTACATCAATACTACAATAGAAATACATGTCCTCGCCTCAAGTTAGTAGTAAAGTCATGATGCTCTTCTTCACAGTTGATAACTTGTTGCTATTAGTCACTACCAGCCTGAGGATAGGCACACTGCCTTTTTATATTTGCACTCTTTTCTTCCAGGAGAGTAGCTGGCACATAATAGGCATTCAATACATGTTTACTTTTACTGCAAAAGAAAATAGAGACAGAGAGTGAAGACCTAAAGATGAATAACATGCTAGTCTAATCACCATCCTCAGGAGGTAGTATATAACCAGATAATTAAGTGTATGGATACTAGACTTAGACTGGCTGTGTTCAAATCCTGGCTCTGTTCTTAACTAGCTAAGTTTTACTACTTTTCGAAATACAATATAGCCTTCTTCATAAATATAATTATTTATTAAATACAGTCATCCCTCTTTATCTGTGGAGAATTTGGTCCCAGGACCTCCCACAGATTCCAAAATCCATGGATGTTGAAGTTGTTTATATAAAATAGCATTGTGTGCCAGCCCTATATGCTAGTAGTAAAGGGTACCAGATCCCACCTGGCTGATAGTGGTTTAAATTCCTACTTGGAGGCTTGAAAAATCCCGACAGGTTGGAGACATGGAAAAGAAGAGATTGTGTCATGACCATGCCCCATTATGGGGTGCTTTCTCCCTCTCTCTGTTTCTCTCTGGCAAACACACACACAAGCTCTGGCAATTTTTAAAAAAGTTTAAAATAAAATTCAAATGTCATAAATATTTGTGCATAATTTCACACATCTCCCATACACTTATACTTACTTATTTATATTACCTATTACAATGGAAATGCTATGTAAATAGTTGTTATACTATATTCTTTTTTTTTTTTTTTTGAGAGTTTTTTTCACTATAGGGCACGTGCGCTCGCCAGAAAGACAGAGAGAAACAGAGAGATAGAAAGCGAGAAATCACCCCCCAGGGGGGATGGCCATGCCGCAATCCCTTCTCCTCCATCCTCCTCTTGGGATCTTGGGCATGCACGCACATGCACCCAGTGTGAGTTTTAAGCCACCGGGTCCGGGACGCGAACCGCGGTCGACTACGTGGCAGTCCAGCGACATAGCCATTACGCTAACTGCTGG
>NW_006160209.1:46932-49626 GCF_000334495.1 Tupaia belangeri chinensis | reverse complement strand
TTTTTTTTTTTTTTTGCTATAGGGCGCATGTGCTCGCCAGAAAGACACAGAGAGACAGAGAGACAGAAAGCAAGAAATCACCCCCCGGGGGGATGGCCACCCCACAATCTCTTCTCCTCCATTCTCCTCTCAGGATCGTGGGCACACACACACACGCGCCTGGCATGAGTTTTAAGCCACCGGGTCCGGGTCGTAAACCACAGTCGACTACATGGGAGTCCAGCAACATAGTCATTACGCTAACTGCTGGTCCCATGTTATACTATATTCTTGAGGGAATAACGAAAAGAAAAAAAGTTTGTATGGCTTCAAGTATAGACACAACCACAGTAGGCCAAACTACATAGTATACATCAGCAGCAACAAAGCACATTCTATCTGTGATTAATTGAATCCATAGATACAGAACCTTCTGATATCAAGGGTCATTGGTACTTAGTAAATATCAGATTCTTGGGACCAGCAGATGGCGTAATGGTTACATCGCTGGAGTCCCACATAGTCAACCGTGGTTCAAGTCCCGGACCCGGTGGCTTAAAACTCACACAGGGCGCCTATGCGTGCGTGCCCAAGATCCTGAGAGGAGAATGGAGGAGGAGGGATTGCAGCGTGATATATAAATCAGATGCTTTATGAAGCACTTACCTTAGCCGTCATTTTAACCCTAGGAGGTAGGCACTATTATTATGCCTATTTTATATCTGAAGAAGGCAAAGCCAAAGAGGTCAACCAAGTTGCCCCAGGCCAAGCAATTTGAAGTTGGAGAATTCAAATTTTGAACTGAGGCACTGCCTCCAGAGCCCATTCCTTGACATCAGATGGCAGCCCCTTTTTTTTGGGGGGGGGGGCGGTAAGGAAAGAAAAATTAAGTGGGATCAAAAAACTAAATAAACCTAAATATTAAAGAATATCCTGTTTTCTTTTGTAGATTATCAAGCAGTAAATACTTTATTAGATAGCTATCACCAAAAAATGTAAAAATGGTGTCTCAGGTAATACTAGAAATTATTTCCAATGTCAAAAAGACAGTTTTATAAATAACATTGACATAGAGACTGCAGTACAGATAAGTTTATAACCAAAAATTTTGAATAAATTAACTTTCCAATACCTCAGTGATTCTGGAGAGAAGCTTCTAAAATGAACAATTTCTGAAAGAATAAACAACTGCAGAAGAGAGACCTAGGAACATGACTGCCTTTGAAAGAACCCAAGTGACTAGGAGACAGAAGGTGCTTAACGCGGACTTCTCTAATTTTGAAAAATCACATATGTATTTACAAAAATAAATGACTAAAGAAATAAAATTACTAGGGTTTGAAGAGTATGTTTGAGTATTTCGTTTGATACTATAGATGTGTCAAACAAATGATCCCTGGGTAGTTACTGCATTAAACAGACCTTGGATTCAAAGCAATATAGCATTTATGTTTTCTTTTAAATTGAAGGTTGTTAATTATATTAACACTCAACTTCACATAATCTCATTACCAACTGCCTTAATAACTTTTCTTTCTATGCAACTTCAATCTTTTGGTATTAAGGTTTAATTAAGTTTTTTTTTTTTCCTTTTACTTGCCAGAGGCACATGCACTCACCAGAGAGACAGAGAGGAGAAAACACCCCTCCAGTTGTTGTGGTCATGTTGTAATCACTTCTCCATGTATTCAATCTATCGGGTGTCCAGGCGTGTGCACATACACATGTGCCTAGCATGTTTTCCAAGCTGCTGGGGCTGAACTCAAATCCTGGTTATCCATGTAGGATCTGGCTTCCCTTGATTTCTAGGCTATGGAGCTGAGTTATTAACATTTCAGTCTTGTCTCAATTTTACACATTTCCTCTGTTGCCTGATGTAACAATAATGAATGTTGTGGTAGACTGAATAATAGTCCACCCAAACATGCCTGTGTCCTGATCCTCAGAACCTGTGAGTATGTTTTCTTACAGAGCAAAAGAAACTGCAGATGTAACTTAATATGGAACTTGAGAGCTAGGTGGACCTGATACAGTGACAAAGGTCCTTCTAAGAGGAAGGCAGGACAGTCAGGGAAATAGGCATGAGGACAGAAGCAGAGGAGTGATGTAGTCACAAGCCAAGGAGCAGCCTACAGAACAAATTCTCCCCTAGAGCCTCCAGAAAAAAACACAATCTCACCAACATCCTCATTGTAGTCCAGCAAGGCCCATTTCAGACTCTGATGGCCATAACTATAAGATAACACATTTGTGTTGTCTTAACTTGTTACAGTAACAATAGGAAAGGAATACAAATGCTGTACTTCCTGATCTAGAACCTGTATAGCAGAGAACATATACTAGATTATAATAACACCTAAACATAATGTAATACAATAAAGATTTTACTGTAAGAGGTTTATTGACAAAACTCAAGGTGGTCATAACAAGAAAAAGTGATCAACAAATGTTGTTACATCAATAAGCACATTTAGGCGTGCTGAGCAGGAACGGCTGTTGACTTGGGCTACTTCAGGCCCTTGGCTCTTCTGGAGCTCTGGTTCTGCTTCTCCCTGCGAAGCTGCTGTCTGGTGAAGAGGAAGCCATGGCTCTCCGAGTCACCAGAAACATGAAAATTAATGCTGAAAATAAGACGAAAATCAGTATGGCAGGTGCAAAGCGTGTGCCCATGACCACTGCTGCAGCCTGCAAACCCGGGCTGAGGCCAAGGACAGC
>NW_006160209.1:0-46561 GCF_000334495.1 Tupaia belangeri chinensis | reverse complement strand
GGTGAATAATGTGGACGCAGAAGATGGAGCTGACCCAAACCTTTGCGGTGAATGTGTAAAAGATGTCTATGCTTATTTAAGACAGCTCGAGGAAGAGCAAGCAGTCAGACCAAAATACCTCTTGGGTCAGGAAGTCACTGGAAACATGAGAGCCATCCTAATTGACTGGCTAGTACAGGTTCAGATGAAATTCAGGATACTGCAGGAGACCATGTACATGACTGTTTCTATTATTGACCGATTCATGCAGAATAATCATGTGCCCAAGAAGATGCTGCAGCTGGTTGGTGTCACTGCCATGTTTATTACAAGCAAATATGAGGAGATGTACCCCCCAGAAATTGGTGACTTTGCTTTTGTGACTAACAATACTTACACTAAGCATCAAATCAGACAGATGGAAATGAAGATTCTAAGAGCTTTAAATTTTGGTCTGGGTCGTCCTCTACCCCTGCACTTTCTTCGTCGAGCATCTAAAGTTGGAGAGGTCGATGTTGAACAACATACTCTGGCCAAGTACCTGATGGAATTAACTATGCTCGACTACAATATGGTGCACTTTCCTCCTTCTCAAATTGCAGCAGGAGCTTTTTGCTTAGCCCTGAAAATTCTTGATAATGGTGAATGGACACCAACTCTCCAGCATTACCTGTCTTATACTGAGGAATCACTTCTTCCTGTTAAGCAGCACCTAGCTAAGAATATAGTCATGGTGAATCATGGGCTTACAAAGCACATGACCATCAAGAATAAGTATGCAACATCTAAGCATGCTAAGATCAGCACACTCTAGCACAGATGAATTCTGCACTAGTTCAAGATTTAGCCAACGCCATGGCAAAGGTGTAACTTGTAAACTTGAGTTAGACTATTATACCTGCAAATAAAATTGGCACCATGTGTCATCTGTACATATTATGTTACATTCATTTTTAATAAAGTTTGTGGCCCTTTAAAAAGTAATAAAATAAGCACATTTATAAATTTTAAATAATTATCTTGGAAGTGGAAATACATTATTAACAATTAAATTGGAGTAAACAATTATTTATTGTCCTACTGTGGGGTGTCTGTCAAAGTCTGAGTCCTAGGTGAGCAGATTCAGAGCCATAGAGCTGAGCAGAGAGAAAAAGCGGGATGAAAATCGATAGGTCGGCCATAGGCGGTGTAAGATGAAAGTTTCTGGAGGCAGAACATGGAGAGTGGCCCTACAATGGAGTGCACAATGAGGACACCTGTGGGTCAGGAGGAAGCTGGCACCCGTACATGCATCTGTGGGAAGGGAGGAACTTTTCTAAGCTACTGCAATGTAGTGATTTTTGTTCTTTAGTGGTGATTTAATCAGTTACAGAGGCAAGTAGGCTTTTCCCATTTGAGTCTGGAGTGAAAGAATAATTGCTCCTCACAATGCTAATATGTCAGTGCAACAATCACGACAGTGCCTACGTGTGGAAATGAAACTCTTGTTTCCATCACATGGTTTTATTAAAAAGTAAAAAATCCTCATAGTTTAAGTCTCGGTGTCCCTTCCTTCCATCCTTCCACCAACTGACCTTAGTTCTTGAGTCCAACAGATGAATTATGAAGTATTTTTAAGAACCTATTTGCCACCTCTTAATTTTAACCTTATTTATCATAAATCTTTGTAAATATAAGGAATATAAGTTCCAAAAATTAAGTTCGCTTTAAAACAGTTTATTAAAACATACTTAAGTATATCTTCTCTCAGAAGCTAAAAATGGAAAGAAAGCAGTGTTCCTAAGTAGAATCACAGGTCATTGGTGAAACAGAATTAACATTTTAAGGTGAAAATATGAAGAGTCAAATTCCACATAGACTAATGTAATCATTTCTATTTCAATTTTTTTTACTTCTAAAACAAATTTACCTAATTTCTAAAACAAAATTGGAAAAGTTAGTGGTCTTAACTCATCTAAAAGCAGGTTAAATGTGTTATGATTAAATGGGATATGTCTAACCATACTTTAAGAGATAATTGAGAAATATATATATACTATAGGACTGTTAAAACTTAACTTGTACTTATTGTGCTCAAATTAATCACCTTATTATCTTCATTTTACAATTCTCTGCACTTAATTAAATACATGGTTCCCAATGCATTAAAAGATGATACCTAAAAATAAGAATTAGATAAGCTTATGATATGATCAGTAAATTAAATTAACTTGATAAAAGATAATAAGAGAAAAACTATTCTTAAGAAGATACGCTGTATCAAGAACGTTAAATACTTGATACTTTTTGTGTTGCCATTTACAGATTATTTGTGCTATGATAAGTAAGACTGAGAGTGTCCCTTGATCTTGGATTTAATATAGATATTTATTACATCAATGCTTCATCTTCATTACTTACTTTAGACATACAGAGAGGTTTGTACACCTTTGTAGGTTGGGGCACCAGGGAGGTTTCTTTATGGACTCCTGCTCTATGAATTGACTTCGGTGAACACCACGATGGATCCAGGTGTGAATATTCACCCTAAACTGGGCTGTTTATGCTACATCGCCTCCCTGCTGCTGTGATTTCAGGGAATGGCCAAGTGACTCAAGACAAGGCTATGAAAACTTGTCTCAGTAGCTAAGGTCTCCTTCTTTCATGGTGATTTAACAGAAAAAAGAAAATTAGGTTTGGGCTCCTCCCACTGAACTGACACTATCATTGGGATCACTAATAACTGCCTTGTTCCTATTTCATGGTTATTTGGTGTTTGTGTGTGTGTGTGTGGGGGGGTAGTTCTTGGCTGCTTCTCTGCCTTTGTTGCTCAAACGTTAGAGTACTCCAAGGTTTTTTCCTGTGCATCCTTCTCAGTATGTGTTTGACTCTATTTATGGAATTTTGTTCTTTTGGGTTTTTTTTTGTTTTTTCCTGTCATACCAGAGGGCAATCCATGCACAAGAGAGAAAGAAAGCATCCCTCAAAAGGGCCTAGTCATGTCACAATGCATTTTTCTCCATTTGGTCAAGATCTTGGGTACGTATTTGCCTGTATATGTAAACACACATATACTTGCCGTATTTTTCAAGCTGATGGAGCCAGGACTCAAATCTGATTGGCCATGTGAAATTGAGCTTCCACTCTGAAATGTCTAATCACTGCAGTATGGGCTAGCCACAATTCCTGGAATTTTGATTTTTATCTATGCATTTGTCCAGAGTCCTTGTAATATTTTAGTATCTGCTAGGATTTGTTCTACTTTTCTGTTTTGCTTGTTTTCTTTTATTTTAAGAATCTTCATGTTTTACTTTTTAATTTTTCTAAATGAAATTTTAAAACATCTTATCTGTTTGGGTAAAAAGAAAACTGCAGTATTTTCATTGAGACTACATTAAATTAACAAATTAACTTACAAAACTGATTTAAATTCTAATCAAGCAGGTAACATGTCTTTCCATCACTTCAAGTGTTTTATATGCACCCTTTCTTTATATATATATTTTTTAATATGTAGGTCTTTCAAACCTATGACAAAATTGGTTTGGAGTTATCTTTTTTAAAAGGTTTTACAAGAAATCCCTGTAAAATCATCTGGACCTGGTTATTTTTTTAAAGAAGATCACTTTTGACAAGTGCTATTTCTTAGAATTTATCTATTTACATTTTCTATCTATCTTACAGTCATTTATTCATTTTGTGTAGGTTTTTCAATTTATTTGCATGCAGTTGAGCAGAGCAATCTGAAAATTCTTTAAATATACTTTTTTTCTGGGGTTATTTGCCCACTGTCATTTATTAATTTCTTAGTTACACTTTTTTCTACATTTTATTAAGCTGGCTAGTTTGTGTATTCTATTTTTTTTTTTTCACTCAAAGGAATTAGTTTTTGGATTCATTATCAGTTCTGTTTTCTTATTCTTTAATTCATCAATTCTGCTTTATTTTTATTAATAGTTTTTTCTGTTTCCTTCAGTGTATTTTGTTTTTCCTTTTCCAACTTTTTTAATTGATAGCTTACTTCATTTATTTTTATTCCTCCTTTTAAAATATTATAAGTACTTAGGTCTATGATGTTTCTTTGACTAGTTTTATGTTTCCATTATTATCATTTTTTTAGGAATTCTACAATTTCAATTTATAGTGTTTTTTAACTCATGTTCCAAGTTGTTTAAAATATATATTATTTTATTTTATTTTTTTTGCTATAGGGCACATGTACTTGTCAGAAAGACAGAGAAAGACAGAAAGCGAGAAATCACGCCCCAGGGGGATGGCCATGCCACAATCCCTTCTCCTCCATTCTCCTTTCAAGATCTTGGGCACACACGCATACATGCCTGGTGTGGGTTTCAGCCACCGGGTCCGGGACTTGAACCGTGGTTGACTACATAGGAGTCCAGTGACATAACCATTATGCTAACTGCTGGTCCCTAAAATATTTTTAATTGCAGATGAAAGGGTCCTTTTATTTTCTGGTTTATTTCTAGTTTTATTTGATATTTTTACAAAAGTTTTTGATTTTCATCAAATACATTGGCAGGATTACTCTATGATCTAAAATATAATCAATTTTCATGACTTGCTCCATGGGCATGTGAAAACAGAGTTTATTTTCAGAAACAAATCTCAATATTCATTAATTAGATTTCTTTTGATCACACTGTTTAGGTTTCTTTTTTCTTGTTTGTTTTCTTTTTCTTTTTTTTTTTTCTTTGTATAAGGCATGTGAGCTCACCAGAAAGACAGAGAGAGACAGAAAGTGAGAAACATCCCCCCCCACCCCAGGAGGGATGACCACAGAGCAATCTCTTCTCTCTTCTCCTCTTGGGATCTTGGGCACACTCGTACACAGGCCCATTGTGAGTTTAAGCCACTGGGTCCAGGACTTGAAATGTAGCCTTTACGCCAACTGCTCGTTCCACACTGTTTAGGTTTCTTAAAACTTCACTAGTAGGTTTCACTCTACTAGTGAATTTTGTCCATTTCTTTCTGTAATTTTTATTGTTACTGCTTTATAAATGTTACTGCTATTTTGAATGGTTCATAAGTTTTCATGACTTTTAAATCTTCATTGTCAATTTCTCCTTTGGCATTATAAAATACATTTTATCCTGAATTCCACTTTATCTGATATGAACATCTTAAAAATTACTTTAATTTTGGCTCTCCTGAAAAATTTTAGATGTATCTCCTGCATACGGAACAAAGTTAAGTTTTACTTTGGCCTTTAATCTGAAAATATAAACTTCTTTGCATTTACTGATATAATAGCTATATCTGGCATTGTCTGTCATAGTTGTGTTATAAAGCCTTTCCATTGTAATTTATTTGCTTTGCATGCATATAACATATATTTATTAATTTAGGAAGGCTTATATTTTTGTTTTCTATTTACCTTTATTTCTTTAGATGCTATTAATATTAATTCCCTGTGAGTACCTATGATAATAAATAAGAGCTTTCTCCTTTTTGCTGTCTCATTATTGCCATTATGAGACAATAAAATTGCATTTCCTAATGTTTCTTTAATTTTCTTTTATTTCCAGCACTTGAAAGTCAACTTGAAATAATACCTTTTGATTTTCAGATACTATAAATGAAACAATCACCCTCTTTCTCTCTCTTATTTTCCCAATTAATTAATTAGTTAATTTGTAAAATATGAGTCCATACAAAACTTACCTTCTATGACCCTAGTCTCTTTGTTTTAGTCTTATCCTATTAAATACATTTAATTTTCACTGGAAGTTATAGAGAAAAAATGAATTATTCATTTTACAAAGCTAAGAATTACTGATTTTTTTTTAAAACAAGTAAATTATTTATTTTACAAAATAAGGGCCCTGGAACATGCAGTCAGATCCACCAATAGTATGGCCAGATGGAAATGACATGTCCATCAACCCTGTGGTAAGAGTTACAAGATACGTGAGTTCTGAAGGAGTTTGCACCAGATAAAGATAATAGGGGAGAGACTGGGTAAAAGTCCATTAATACAAACTGTCTGAAGCAACTTATTGCCAGTGATGGTAGTCCGTACAGGTGGATGCGTGATCATCCTAAGAGAGACTGCAAACCTGGAAGAATCTTGAGGAAGAATGTCTTGTGAAAGTCAGTCAATAGTTGGGAGTAACTGCAACCAATAAGTATTCTGTCAGCCACCCTTCTTTCTCTTAGGCCTTTTCTTGGAGGGGTTTTTGCTATAGGGCACGTGCGCTCACCAGAAAGACAGAGAGAGACAGAGAGACAGAAAGCGAGAAATTCGCCCAGGGCGGATTTCTTCTCCTCCGTTCTTCTCCTCCGTTCTCCTCTCGGGATCTTGGGCACGCAGGCACACGCGTCCGGCGTGAGTTTAAGCCACCGAGTCTGCGACTTGAACCATGGTCGACTACGTGGGAGTCTAGTGACATAGCCATTATTCATACATTAAAAATTTTTTGCCTGTTTTCTTTTCTGATTACATATATATATATATATAATATATATATGTATATGTATATATATTTAATTTCCAGAAGACAGTGTGCTTACCAAAGAGAGACAAAGACAAATAGCAAGGAAGGAAGAAAGCACCCTCAATGGGGCATGATCACACTTTAATCCCTTCTTCTCCATTTCTCTATCTGGTCAGGATTTTGGACATACACACACACCTTCCAGGGCTAAGATTTGAACTATGGTTGGCCATGTGGTATCAGACTAATAACAACTAAGCTAGGGGGCCAACCCTTCCTCTGATTATAAGTTTTTGCTGTAGGGTATACATGCTTACCAGAAACAAAGAGAGATAAGAAAAAAAAAAAAAAGTGGGAACTCCTCCCCACCGTAAAGGCCACACTGAAATCCTTTCTCCTCCACTCTCCTCTCAGGATTTTGGGCACTCACACACAAGCACCCAGGATGATTCTCAAGCTACTGGGTCCGAGACCAAAACCACAAGACTAGATATGACCCAGGATGATTCTCAAGCTACTGGGTCCGAGACCAAAACCACAAGACTAGATATGTGGGATCCAGTGCCTTAACCTCCATGCCACCTGTTAGCCCCCTCTGATTCCTTTTAACCCCTTAATTTCCCAATTTTCCACTTTCTATTCCCTTTGTCCCATATATTCCTATGAATTTCCACAGTGTCTATTTTCCTTTTTTCCATTCCAGTTCATCTTTTCCTGTAATGAATGGCTTTACCTTTTTTCCTATTTTTTTAAGTTCTGCCACCTCATATTTCATTTTCTTCTGTGCTGCAATCTGCACAGCAGAGAGATGGGACCCTGAGTAGGCATGACAATGACTTGGAAAACAACACACGCAGACACACAAATAGAGAAAAGGGAGGATCAGGCAGACCAGGCGTCTTTCATGGAGACAGCCTCAGCTCTGAGCCATCCCCAGGTTTATTCTTTTATAGGGCAAAGGGGGAGGGAGGGGAGCGGAAGGTAAAGCCAGATATTTTCTATTATGTACTGCAACTATGGAACATCTTGTGTCTCGTAGTTCTTGTGATTCTAAACAAGCCCCTCCTGGCCTTCTCTGGCTGAGTTTCCTTTAACCTCCACCAGCTGTGCAGCTTCAGAACCAGAGAGCAGTCTGTGCCTTCACTTGTCTTTTTTGGTTTTTTTTTGGAGAGGTTTTTCCCATAGGGCACGTGCGCTTGCCAGACAGAGAGAGACATAGAGACAGAAAGCGAGAAATCACCCCCCGGGGGGATGGCCACGCCGCAATCCCTTCTCCTCCATTCTCCTCTCAGGATCTTGGGCACGCAAGCACACGCGCCCGGCGTGAGTTTTAAGCCACCGGGTCCAGGACGCGAACCGCAGTCGACTACATGGGAGTCCAGAGACATAACCATTACACTAACTGCTGGTCCCAACTTGTCTTTAAAGGTCACCATCATTTAGCTCAGATTGGGCTGCTCCCTACACTTCCATTATTTTACAATACTCATATACAGTCCTGAATTATGGTCTCTTTTTTATAGCAATAATAATTTCACTTACCACTTAAAAAATATTATTGCAATGGACTGTTTGTGTCCCCCTAAAATTCATGTTAATCCCAAAGTGATGAAGGTAGGACTTTTGTAGGGTAATTAGGTCATAAGGGTGGGGACTTCATGAGTGAGATTAGTGCCCTAATATAAGAAGAGACCAGAGAATTAGCTAGCTCTCTGTCATGTGAAAATGTAGTAAGAACACAGTCATCTATAAACCAGGAGAGGCACTCCCTAAGAACTGTGGTCAGTCACCCTGCTGTCACTCTGATCTCATATTTCTAACCTCCAGATCTGTGAGAAATACAAGTTTGTTGTTTAAGACAGCCACCACATGGTAGTTTGTTAAAGCAACCCAAGGTTACTAAGACATTCATTACGAAGTACTCCGTGTGATATATCAACTATTTCATAGCATCATTTTGGGGAGTGTTCGGTTCTTGACTAATATTGCTCCTTACTTTATCTTTTTTCTTTTGGAGAGGTTTTTGCTATAGGGTGCGTGCACTCACCAGAAAGACACAGAGAGACAGAGAGACAGAAAGCAAGAAATCATCCCCCAGGGGGAATGGCCACACCACAATCCCTTCTCCTCCATTCTCCTCTCAGGATCTTGGGCATGCACGCACACGCGCCCGGCATGAGTTTAAGCCACTGGGTCCAGGACTGAAACCGCGGTCCACTACATGGGAGTCCAGCGACATAGCCATTACGCTAACTGCTGGTCACACCTTGTCTTTTTTCTAAAGGGCCTTTTTTTACTAACACTGTGCAGTTTCTTTTTCTGGTCAATGGGTTTTATGAGTGACATTTTCCTGTAATGACTATTTGCAGTTCTTGCCCATGGAATAGCAGAGCACTGCTATTAAAGCCACTGCAATTACACTGCCAAGTATGCTTTACTTTTATACTTTATAAATTAACAAGGCACTTTGGATATATGCTCTTATTTTTATTATATTCTATCAAGGTCCTGCGAACTAGATAATTATGTTACCTGTTTTTCATATGAGGAGACTTGGAATCAAACAGATTATACAACTTGGCCCTCTGCATCTGTGGACCCTGCATATATATGACTAGAACTTTGTCTCCAAGATTAAGTGTCACTACCAAATGTATAAAAGTGATTGCTTCTCTTGGCACTTAGCATACTATCTTCCTTTAGGTGCTTTTAAACCATCTTAAAATTGGCAAGTGAAACATCAATTTCGTTGTTGTTACGAAATGACTAGGCGAAGAGTAAATTTATTTATTTTTCATTTCCTCCTTAATTTAAATTCCAACTTAGGTAAGATCAGAGTGACTTCAAAGAAATGTTGTGTCTATTCCCTGTTTGATGGGTAATGACATGACCGACTAGTTATTCAATCTCCTGAGTCTGAATTTCTTTACATTTAAGGTGTGTAGACTCAAACTCAAATATATAAAACTAATATTTAAGGATATTATCTCTCAATATCTATTGAACTAAGACAAGGCCATGTCATCCTGAATCAAACATAAGACTGAATCACAAAAATGAAACTCTCATAACCCTACATTTTCCAGGAAAGGTAAATACACAATTTCCTTAAAGGAGGAAACTTGAGGAAGATAACAGAACATTCTTCAGAGCCTTAATGTGTCATTGTCAGCCTTGATTCTACTTCCTGCGTAAGGGTTTAGTTTTCCCCAATACCTCAAGGATAAGACAAACTGAAATTAATGTCTGAGATAATTCTATGTGTCAGAAAGTTGAAAAGCCTCTTCTTCCTTTTTCTACATTTCGTTCTCATTCCTGTGTCTCTCACCACATTGTCTCTCTTTAATGTCACACTGACAATTGTTTTACTTTTTTGACTCCACAAACATATGGCCTGTTCCTACCACAAGCTAACATGGTGCAAGGTACTGGAGTGATGTTCGAGAAATAATTCTTATTAAAAGTTATAAAATCTTGATCTATTCTGAAGGGAAAAGCTATGAAAAATTCAATCAATGAAGTCGTGAGGCTGTTGTGCGATAGCTTATTGTTATCTCCAATCTGGAAATGTAGCAACAAACATACTTTGTGGTTTACACAGTTTTTGTTTATTATACATCATTTTCTCCTTCAGCCAGATTTGTGGCTTATAAAAATAACCAAATATTTGCTTACAAATTGTTATAATGAAAATCTGTAGCCTGCTGCAGTAAGATTCATGGTCACGATAACTTTGAAAGTATTTGTTTGCATTTCGAATGTGGGAGAATCATTTAAATTTAAAATTTTTTGCATAAATTATTTATACATTGAGTCCAAGATGCAGTGCAATTACTTCAACATTTTTTTTAGAAGCAAGGCAGAAGTTTAAAATTTATAAATGCCTCTTTACATTTCAGTGGCACTAGATGTAGTTTTCTAGAAAGCTGTATTTTTTGTTGTTTGAATAGCAGTTAGCTGTTTTCGCTCTTTCTAACAGATGGAACCAAAGCATTGTGAACATTTTTATTAAAACAGCAAATGAAGCTATGAAAGAAGTGTCACATTGCCAAGTATTCATCTTGCAAATTAAATTCTACAACTTAGCAGGTGGTTTAAGTTCCCTTTAGAAATTTAAAATCAGCTTATTTCATTTCTCTGAGGTTTAACGGAGACACAGGTTCACTGCTGCATTCACTTACACAGAATCTGTTTGCATGTTTCTTAGAATTGACAGTTGGGAAAATATTTGCTAACTCTCACTCAAACTGGCTCATGATTGCCACATTCAGATGCTTGAGTCCTCAACTTCCTTCACTATTAAAGGCTACCATTTGTCTCTGGAGTCTGTTTACAAGGCCTGATGGATCCAAAATTTAAAGCTCACATTCACTATGTCTTTTGACCATTTTGATACTCCATATCATATAGTGTACTGGCATTATACTAGCTAGTATAGAAAAATCTAGTATCAGATGGTAATATCAAGCAAGTGACTAAAGGTAGTCACTTCAGAAGTGAGGAAGTAGTCACTTTTATTGCTTCTAATAATGTTATAACACTAATTTCACAAAACACAATTTTTCCTCCTTGAAGGTTTTCAATATTTTCCCACTAACTACAGAATAAAACTTAGACTCATCATTCACAGACTTCTTTAATTTAGTCCCCAAACTCTTTTTTTAAATTACTTCTTAACAGATCTTGTTCCAAGCAAACTGTTCTGTTACTTCATCATCTTCCAAGCAGAATGATACTTCTATGTGTACCCCTCTGTTTACCTGTACCAACGCTTCTTTCTTCTCCTCTTTAACCATGTAAGTTCTTATTGTTCATTCAGGCAGACCTTAAGTCACAATACAGTGAAGCCCTTCTTAAATACCCTAGTGCATTCTCATTTCTTTTCCTTTAAACCTCTCTAGCACTACTTTCTACTGGCAGATGGTATTCTTCATTTCCACATATACATTCTGTCTCCCCAATTAAAGCGTAAGATTGTGAGAGTAGAAATTCATCCTGTACAATAAATTACTAGCATGCTAGTACGGAAGACACAACAGTCAGCCATGTGGGTTGATATTAATAAGGTAACCAAGATTTCCACAGGATCCATCAAGAAATGTAAAACACAACAAGGGCTAGCTCATAGCCTTTGGGGTTTAAAAGTATAGTACTTTTGCTTATCCAATATGCTTTCCTAGTTCTTTTCTTCTGACATTTTTTGCAGACTCCATCCCACTCTATTTGTTACACTATCAGTTACACTGCTGGTGTTAGGCAAGTAAACAAAAAACATTCAGAAATTAGTAAATTCAAGTATAAGTTTAATTCTCACTCATGCTATAAGTCCAGTATGCTTTGGGTCAGCACTTTTCTCCATGTTACCACCAGTCTGGAACCAGACTAAAATTTCACCCTTTTTGAAATAATTGCTAATGAAGAGACTATGAAGTAAAGTGTGACTGGGGCTGACAGGTGGTGTGGTGGTTAAGGTGCTGGACTCCCACATGGTCTACTATGGTTCAAGTCTCAGACCTGGCAGCTTGCTTTCCCATTTTCCTTCTCTCTCTCTCTCTCTCTCTCTCTCTGGTGAGCATACATGACCTATATAAAATTAATAATAATAAAATTAAATAAATAATTATTAAAATAATGAAAGTGTGACAAACCATTCATTAGTTCTTAAAACTTTCACATAGAAGAAGCACACATGTACTGGCAGGTGGCTAGCCATCTAGACCAATTAAATTGACAGCACAGAAGCAAAAATTTATTATGGTCAGTTGATTTTTTTAAAAGAGTTCCAAGATAGCTCAATGAAAAGAGAATAGTCTTTCTGGAAACCAGCAGTTAGCGTAATGGCTATGTAGTTGGACTCCCACGTAGTCGACCACCGTTTGCATCCTGGACCCGATGGCTTAAAACTCACGCCAGGCGTGTGTGTGTGAGTGCCCAAGATCCCGAGAGGAGAATGGAGGAGAAGGGATTGCGGCAGGACCATCCCGCCTAGGGGGGTGATTTCTCGCTTTCTGTCTCTCTGTCTCTCTCTGTCTGTCTGGCGAGTGCACACGCCCTATAGCAAAAAATCCTCTCCGAAAAACCCTCAAAAAACAAAAGAGAATAGTCTTTCCAACAAATGATGTTAAAACAACTAGATATCCACATGAAAAAGAATAAAGTTGAATCACTCTCTCACGGCATATATAAAATTGACTCAAAAGGGATCATAGACCTAAATGTAAAAGGTATATAAACTGTAAGTACAAAATGTAAACGTAATGTTACATTTAAAAGTTAAAACTATAGGACTTTCAATATAGAAATAAATCTTTATGCCTGGGGGCTTCTTATTTGATACAGACCACAAAAAAGAAAATATATGACTTGGGCTTCCTCAAAATAAAAAACTTTCAGTTTCAAAAGAAAATATCAAGAAAGTGAGAAGGGAACCAGCAGTTAGCGTAATGCCTATGTCGCTGGACTCCCATGTAGTCAACCGCGGTTTGCGTCCTGGACCCGGTGGCTTAGAACTCACTTCGGGCCTGTGTGCGTGCGTGCCCAGGATCCCGAGAGGAGAATGGAGGAGAAGGGATTGTGGCGTGACCATCCCCCCTGGGGGGTGATTTCTCGCTTTCTGTCTCCATGTCTCTCTCTGTCTGTCTGGCGAACGCACGCGCCCTATAGCGAAAACCTCTAAAAAAAGAAAAAAACAAAAAAAGAAAGTGAGAAGACAACCCAAGGAATGAGAAGAAATATTTGTAAATCATATATCTAATGAGGCATTTGTATCCAGAATATGTAAAGAACACTTACTATTCAACAATAAAAGGGCGACTCAATTTTAAAATAAATTGTATAGACATTTCTTCATATCAGACATACAAATAGTCAATGGGAGGATTAAAAAGAAGTTTAACATCATTGGTACTAAGCAAATAACAACAAACATGAGACACCACATGAGTAGCTAAATTTAAAAGACATACGTAATGTTGGCGAGAACCTGGAACCCTTAAACGGTTGCTGATGGGAATGTAAAGTAGTATAAGTACTTTGGAAAATAGTTTTGCAGTTTCCTAAGACAGTTACCATAAGACTAGGTAAACCCAATACCAAGTATATACCAAGAGAACTGAAAACATATGTAAGTCTTCATAGGAGAATTAGCTAATAGCCACAAAGTGAAACAACCAAAATGTCACAGAGTTGATGAGTAGATGAACACAATGTAACGTATCCATGCAATGGCATATTATCCAAACCATAAAAATAAATGCTACACCATGAATAAATCTTAAATTACTGTAAGTAAAAAAGCCAGTCACAAAAAGCGCACATATTGGGACCAGCAGTTAGTGTAATGGCTATGTCACTGAACTCCCATGTAGTTGACCGCGGTTCGCCTCCCGAACCCGGTGGCTTAAAACTCACGCCGGGCGCGTGTGCATGTGTGCCCAAGATCCCGAGAGGAGAATGGAGGAGAAGGGATTGCAGCGTGGCCATCCCCCCTGGGGGGGGGATTTCTCACTTTCTGTCTCTCTGTCTCTCTCTGTCTGGTGAGCGTACGCGCCCTATAGCAGAAACCTGTAAAAAAAAGGGGGGGGCACATATCATATGAAATGTCCAGAATAGGCAAATCTGTAGAGAAAATAATAGGGCATTTGTGTGTGTGTGCCCAAAAACCTGAGCAGAGAAGAGAAGAAATTGCAGCATGGTCATCTCCTGGTGGGGGGGTGATTTCTTGTTTTCTGTTACTTTTTCTCTTTCTGTGCCTCTGGTGAGCACACACACCCTATAGCAAAAATGTCTTAAAAAAAAAAAGAGAGAGAGAGAGAAAAAGAAAAAAGTAATGATCAAAGGATGTGGGAGAGGGAGAAATTGGTAATGACTGCTAGTAAATGTGAAATTACCTTTTGAGATGATGAAAAAATTTTGGAATTAGTGGTGATAGTTGCATAACTCTGTTACAAATGCTAAAAACTACTGCATTGCACGACATAAAAGGACAGTTTTTATGGTATATAAATGATGTTTTTTTAAGTGACACCTGTCACTTCTTTTCATTTTTATTAGTGAAGGAAAGTTACATGACCAGAAGTTACTCCAATAGGACAGGGACATACAATATTTCCACGTACCAGGAAGAAAAGAGGACATATTTTGTGAATAATACTAGTGACTACAATCAGGGCCTTCAGTCTCTGGCTACACAGGTGGGCATGAATCTCAGTGTAGGCCACCCATGAGAGTACACCTTGCTGGGTGTGACTATTGGCCCAGTAGTGGGCATATAACATAAGCAAGTCATCCAATCCTTCTATAGAATTAGTGTGTACTGTAGGCAGGAAGATATTGTGAATATTAAATAGGATGGGAGTCTGGAACAATCAAAAACCATCTGATCAGACTTATGGAGACAGCCTGTATCCAACTGTGGCTGACCAAAACTAAGATTTTCAAGATACAGAAGAATTCTAGTTCATAAATCATTAACTGGACCAATGTGGTGCAATGAAAAGACACGATATTCTGTGAAATTGACCCAAACGATAAGGTCCCAGGTTCATGCCAGATGACCTCCCTGAGTAGACCAGGCCATGATCCATGACCCTGACTGTGGCTAAGGGTATATCACAACATGAAGACTCTGTTGGTATTCTGTCTCTCTGCCTCAGTCTCCCCTCCCTCCTCCCTGAATACCCTCATAATAAAAGACACTTGTAAAAAAAATGTCAGGTCAGTCAGTGGTATGGTGGTTAAAGTGGTCGGATTCCACATGAAAGGACTGCAGGGTGCAAGTCTAAGACTCAGTGACTTAAAAAAACACGCCAAGGGTGTGTGTGTGTGTGTGTGTGTGTGTGTGTGTGTGCACGCGTGCCCAAAATCCTGAGAAGAGAATAGAGACGAGATTACAGCATGGCCATCCCTCCCAAGGAGTACTTTCTCATTCTCTCTCTCTTCTCTCTCTCTCTCTCTCTCTCTTGTCTCCAGCGAGCACACGTGCCCTATAGCAAATTTTAAAAATTAATAAGGTAACTGTCATTAGTAAAAAAATGGAATTCTAATCTTATAATCTTCTTTGCCTAGCAGATGTCTTGGGTGTTTCCTGAGAAATTCTAATTGGGTTTCTTCTTCGCTGCCTGTACAGTTTATTTCTTCCCCTTACTGATTCCAATGTCTAAAGTGGAAGGACTCCCCTTAGCATCTCATGCTCCTCATTTACAGTCTTATTCTCCATCTCCAGTGTTGCCCTCCAGAGAGATTTTTAATGGAGTAAATTTTTTTTCTGTGTTTTGCTGCCTGTTCTAAATACTTCTAAGATGGCTCCCAATGATTCCCACCTATTCACATTTACATATCACCCCTGCCCCTTAAAAGTTGGCTGGACCTTATGACTCACAACTAGCAAACAGAACACAGCAAATTGATGAAATATTACTTCTAAGATAAGGTTAATAAAGGTTCTGATTTGTCTCTCTTTCTTTTGTAAGCATTTCTCAAAATTTATGATAAAATATGAGAGAGTGTGAGAGCGAGACGAGCACCCTCTTCGGGGTCTGATGCCACAGCCTTCCTCCTTCAGTCCTCTGGCCTTTGGCTCTTGGGCACTTGTACTCATGTAAAAGATCTGACTTCTGATTTACTTGCCTTCCAACGGACACCAGATGCCATATTGTGAGCTGCAGTATGGAGAGGCCCACACTGCAAGCAACCAAGGGTCCCCTTTGGCCAACAACCTATAAGGAAACTAAATGCTGCCCTCAACCACTTAAGTGAACATGAAAGTCAATATTGCCCTAAAAATTGAAGTTTCTGAAGTCCAGCTGTTACCTTTATTGCAGTCAATGGGAGAACCTGAAGCAGGAGACCTCGGTTAGCCATGCTCTATCCCTGATACAACACAAACCGTGAGATAATAAATACTGTCATTTAAGTCACTAAGTGTTGGGGTAATTTGTTATGAAACACTGGATAAATCCCTCAAAATCATAGCATAATCTCTTTTTAGGTCTGGGTTAAGACTCATTATGTGTAACTGTATTGCAAATTGCTCCCTCAAATGATCTATCTTCCTCCTTATTCAAGACCTAGAATCAAGCAGATTCACCTCACCTATCTTCCTTTCAGTGCCCTGCGTCCTCATCTCAGTATGCTGCGTACAGAGGTTAAAATGCAGCTCTTCCCCTCCCTTGTGCAGAGTTTCAGCCCAATAGCTTCTTTTCCCAAAACTACAATGCTGCTTTCACACTAATAGAACCTCATTCCTCCTGGACAGTTGCCGGCACACTCCAATTTGCAGTGAGCATGTATTAGTTAATCACCCGGTGTAAGAATTACATTTTAATAAGTTCTGGGAATGGAAGAGAATCAGAACTGTAGAATAGGCTTAAGTGGGCCTTTCATATGAGCAAGTGATGGTTCTACAATAAGCATTTGATTATGTTACTGCTTTTAATCGTCTGAAGACCCATCAGTCTCTACTTGGCATTTTCCTCATGCTGTCCCCCACAATCCTTCCTCACATCCTGGGGTCCAGCCATGCTGTGTTCCTCAGCATTCACTACACTTTCTGGGATCTCTCAGGCCTTGGTATCTATGGCATATAGTACTGTCAGTTAAGACACTGAAACTGTATTTCTTCAGGCTTCAAAACTTCACTCATACAGCATTCTTGACCTCTGCAAAGAAGATAGGGCTCCTTCTCCATCCTGGCCCTTCTCTCCAAAGTTTCCCCCAAGGTAGAGGAATACTGATAAATTAGGTCACTTTAAAGACATTTTATTGATCATAATGAGAGAAAAGGATCTTTTCCCAGGGTCAAGAAAAGAGACAAAAAGGTGAATCCAAGTTCAGGCAGTCCTAGGGTTCTCTCTTTTGTGGTTAAGAGGTATAATGGCTCAGGGGAGGAGCCAGAGGTGGAGTCAGAGTGAAGGAAATGACAGAAGAAAACAAAGAACTTTAGGACTACTTTGTTCTAAGCACTGGTTTGCATAGTCCCCATGGTCTGTCCTAACTCACTTGTTAGGCCCAGATAATTAGTTTCTCTATGTAACAATTCTTGTGGGCTATAAAAGGTTTCAAAAGGACTTGATAGGGCCAGCAGGTGGCATGGTAGTTGGTGGTGCTAGACTACCACGTGGCTGCCTGTGGTTCGACTCCTAGACATGGTAGCATGTTTTCTCACTTTTTCTTTCTATCTTTGTCTCTCTCCGGTCAAATTGCAAAATAATAATTATATGAATAAAATAAAATAATTATTAAAAAAAAGAATTTGGTAATCCAGGTATCCCTGTCCCAAATATTTGTCTCTCTCTATATATAGAAATGTACATTAACATCCTAATTGACATGACTTTCCTCCTTTGGGGGTACTGATCCTAATTCCCAGGTTGAATTAGGTATTCTGAGATCCCATAAGATTTGGTATTTGCATCTAATATAGTACATAAGGCTTCATTTTTTCTTTAACTTTAATTTTTCTGTTTCTCCACCAGACAAGGAGCTTTTGTAGAACAGTGAGGTTTATCATTTGTCCCTGTGTCCTCAGTTTCAAGTATGGTTCTTACCCCACAGCATTTTCTCCACATGTATCTAATATATGAATAAACGCTCTGCGGTCCCTAGTTTTTCATCTAATCTCTGTTGCATGACGACAACTGGCCGTATACTATTTTGCCTTGTTTTATAGTAAGTTCTCATCTACAAATTTCTCCTCCCCTTGCAGAAATAAAACTCCATACATGTGGATGTCAATTCCTGTCCCTGCCTTGACCCTTTTCCAGATGTTTCTAATGGCTGCCTCATCTTCAGTTTACTCTGCTATGCCTCAAAACTAATGAGAAGATAGTCAATCTTTCTCATCAGAGGACCCAATATGGTATGACATATGCAAGCCTGATACAGAGTTTTCCTAAGTGAACCAGGGGAACCACATAGATAACTCCACTGGGGCTCCTATGCTTGATTGGCTTCTTTCTGGGCCTTTAGGACTTCTCCTCTTGGCTAATACCTCACACACACAGACTTTCAGCTCCCAGCACTCCTCATCCACACAGTCTTAAACACACTGGTTGGACACCCTGCCTTCCCGTGGAAGCAGTCAATGTCTTCAGTCAGCAACTGGAGTCTGGCTACTACATGATTCTCATCAGCCCTACTCTAAAGGAATTGGGCCTAGCTCCTACCCTCCCTTGTTCTGGTGACATTAGTGATATAAAAGACCTAGCCAGGGCCTAAAATATGGAAACCAGTTATCAATTCACTTCTCCTGTGTTATCTGGGACTTCCCTCCTTCTGATAATCAGATAGAAATTCCCATCCCAGGGGCTAGCTGGTGGCATGGTGGTTAAGGCATTGGACTCCCACATGACCAACTACAGTCTAAGTTCCAAGGTGACTTGCTTTCTCACTTTCCTTCTCTCTCCTCACTCTCTCCAATGAGTGTATATGGCCTATCGCAAATTTTAAAATAATAATAATAATAATAATAAATAAAATTTTAAAAAGAAATTCCTATCCCAGGCTGTGCCCAGCTACAGCCCTTCCACAATATCCTGTTATTATCTGACAAGGCTTCCTTTGGCTTTATTATGTCCTGAACATTTATTTCCACCTTTGAACTGATTTCTTTAAGAAACCCAACCAAATTCTACATTTGTAGTCTTCTGTGTTTTTTTTTTTTTTTTTTTTTTGAGAGGTTTTATTCACTATAGGGCGCATGCGCTCGCCAGACAGACAGAGAGAGACATAGAGACAGAAAGCGAGAAATCACCCCCCAGGGGGTGGTCATGCCGCACAATCCCTTCTCCTCCATTCTCCTCTCAGGATCTTGGGCATGCATGCACATGTGCCCGGCGTGAGTTTTAAGCCACCAGGTCAGGGATGTGAACTGCGGTCGACTACATGGGAGTCCGGCGACATAGCCATTACGCTAACTGCTGGTTCCCTTCTGTGGGTTTTTATCTGAGTTGGGAGAATTAGGAAGCATGGGGAAGGGAGATTCTCTCACAGCCCTTTAATATCTGGTTCTATCAGCCCCTCCAACCCTTGGCATCCACCCAGCTGATCTATCCTTCTGAACAGCCCCACAGACATGTGTCTGATCTTCCTATTTGAGTACCAACTCTGCTAGAAATTTTGGTTTAAAAAGTTTTCCTTTTCTAGTTATCTTGTTTTAAATGCAATTTCTAGTATTATCCAGCAATATGTCTGCAACTGTTTCCTTCTCTGTAAATCCCTCTACTTCTACCTATTTACCATATCCCCTCTAACACTCCTTCCCTGGACAACAAAGCATCCTTCCTGTTTTTAATGCATGCTCTAGAACTGGGCTGCTTCTCTATTCCTTGGTTGTATTGGCCCATTCCCAGAGGTCTGGTCTTCCTTCCTCCAGTTGATTCTGCATTATTTATCACTAAACCTGTTCTTTGGGAAAACCCCATCAATTGACAGGAACAGCAAAGCTTTTTTTATTTCATAGATATGTGTGCTGAGCCCGAGGCAGTGTTTTCTCCTGAATCTGCACTCAGAGAGGCAGATTAATCAAAAAGATCTTAAGCAGGCACTGTTTGTTTTGCATGAACAAACAGCAATTGCTCTTTGTTTAAATTTAATAGTTAAAAATGAACAGTTCTGGTGATAATTATCACATATTTATATTGGCATTTTACCTTTGAAGTTCCAGAGAACAGCAGTTTAACTCAATTGAATCATATTTATCAAGTCAAAGGTTAAGTACTACTGCCTTTTAAAATTAGAGGAACAATGAACTTACTAAAGAAAATCTCTTAAATTAATAGTCATGTAAATATATATGCCTTTTGTGGAGAGGGGCTGAAGAGAGAAATAAAAACAACAGCAGAGCAAAAGAAATAAGCATGGAAATGCTCAACATCCTTCATCATAAGGGAGATGCAAATTAAAACCACAAAGAGATGTCACCTACCCCCTGTCAGAATGGCAAAGATTCAAAATATAAAAAGTGGTAAGGGTTGGTGGGGTTATGATGAAAGGGGAATTTTCCTATACTGTTGGTGGGAATGTAAATTCGTCCACCCACTGTGGAAAACTATGTGGAGGTTCCTCGAAGATCTACAAACAGAACTACCATTTGATCCAGCAATCCCGGTTCTGGGTATCTACCCAAAGGAAAGGAGAATGCTCAGTCAGAAAAGCTCTCGCTTAGCAATGTTTATTGTAAGTGTTATTCACGATTGCTAAAACATGGAACCAACCCAAATGTCCACAGACAGATGAATGGGTTGAAAAATGTGTGGCACATATACTCTATGGAATACTATTCAGCCATACAAAAACAAGACCCTGGCATTTGATAGAAAGTGGTCGAATATGGAAGATTTATTGCTGAGGGAAGCAAACCAGGCTATGAAAGAATGATTTTGTATGTATCCACTTTATACTGACTCTCTGTACTCCACTGTAGAGATCGAAATATAGGAGGGCATAAAAGTAGTGAAAATAGTTAAGGACACTGGAGACAGTGTGGAACAGGTGGGGGAAGAAGGGAAGAGTTTAGAGAAGGATAGCATGAGAACAAATAGAGAGGAATGACATTAATGGGACACAGAAATGGTTTATTACCTGTTGATAATAACATGTATAGTATTCTCTAGTGAACTGGTATGAGAAGTATTTCATGTTAGGTAAATTCTCTTTATAAGCCAAATGATGTATACTGATTGAATGTTTAAAAAAATGAGAATAAAAATAATAATAATCTGAAAAAATGAAAAGCTATTTGATGATGATGTGGATAGTAATGTCTTTTTCTTGACTGATACACATTGTAATTGTGCTGGAAAAAAGAAATGTTGTACATTGTAAAGATATATGTGATTAAATGTTATATAATAATAATAATAAAAAGCTTGAGGTGGCAGGTGGTGTAGTGGACTCCCACACGGGTGACATAAGTTTGAGTCCCATAACTGTGGCTTGAAAAACTTCATTGTGTTTTAATAGATCCATTTTAAAAATAATGTGTGTGTACATGCCTAATATCCCAAGAGCGGAATGGAGGAGAATAGATTATGGTGTGGCCATTTCCCTGGGTAGGCTGGAGGGGAGGGTAATTTCTTACTTTCCCTGTCACTGTTTCTCTTTGTCTGTCTTTGGTGAGCACACAAACCCTATGGCAAAAAGCTTTTTTTAAAAAAGAAAGAAAGAAAGAAAGAAAGAGAGAGAGAGAGAGAGAGAGAGAGAGAGAGAGAGAGAGAGAGAGAGAGAGAGAGAGAGAGAGAGAGAGAGAGAGAGAGAGAGAGAGAGAAAGAAAGAAAGAAAGAAAGAGAGAAAGAAAGAGAGAAAGAAAGAAAGAAAGAAGCATAACATTTGTCTACTAATATTGGGGAAGATACATAGAAAATCATTGCTGTTCCCATTTGGGCATGCTAACACTGGCCATTGGACCAGTGAAATATATGTGTTATAAAAAACATCATGGTCCAAACCAAGCACTGTAAATTTACACCGCAGGACTAATCCTGCTGATGCAGCACCTACCACAGTAAGAGACTGTCGACAGTGGCATGTTTAATAAGAATACTCTTAATGATAATCTCATGGTTTATGAAGTACATTGCTGGACTAAAAATCAAGCTCAATTTTAATGGTGTTTCAAACCAATACAAAAAGGAAATTTTCCTTTTCCATTGTGATAATATATTGACACCTCTCTAAAACGTATCTTGCCAGTGCATAGTATGCAGGTATTCTAGTGAAAACTTGCTCCTTGGATATAACGCCAAACCTAAATGTTTGAGGAGACCAAGTTGTGAACTGGAAAAAAATAATAATTTGGAATTGAAAATAGAGTAGATTACATATAACAAGTTTATAAAAACATATCTACAGTTAGATACTTTTTAAAATCTACAGTATCTGCTTTAGAAACATAAGATGAAATTTAAATTATAAAATCATAAAACTAGAAGAACTTTGCCAACCTCTCCTCACTTTGCTCAATAAGGTAACAAGAGGTTAATTGTCTACCTGAGCCCAAATCACTGGTGGCAGGGATAGCACTAATATATAAACTTCCTGATTTCTAGATTAACATTCTTTCCACAACCTGAGTGTTCCAGTGGTAAATAAAATTAATTTGAAGTATTAAACTTCATTGTGTTTTAATAGATCCATTTTAAAAATAAAATTAAGTTATCAATATTTTAACCAGCCAAACCATTGACTTTGTATGGATATATTTTCATGTTTATAATGCTTTGTATAGTTAACATTCAAGATGTTCTTTCCATAGACCTAATTTTCAATCCTTACAATTACTCAAGGTTAAGGGAAGGATAAGACATAGACTTTCAATATTTTCATCTTTTATGTCAAATGAGAGTTCAAAAAATTTGTTTCAGTGAGGTTTTAATATTAAAATATGGATTGAATTGTAGAAGAACACATTAATAGGAAATATATATTCACTCTTGGATAAGTAAAATACTTAATCCATTATTCCTAAGCTGATTTTTCTGTTGTCTTATAAGATTAGGATGTTGATTCCATTGTATTACAAAAGTGCTTTAGAACACTCATTGAATAATACTTCACACAAGTAATCTCTCTGGAGAATTTGAAATAAATCAGTGACTCTCTGGCAATTAAAAATAGAGTAGCCTTCATATATCACTATGTCAGATAAGCTGCTTCTAGCTACAAATACAGAAAGTCTAAATCATATTCACCAAACAATAAGGAAATGTATTGACTTGCATAACAGAAGGTTTGGTTTGAGAGATTTGGCAGCTCAACTATATCAATGACGTTTTTTTAAATCTCTGTGCATTTGCATCAAAAGTGTCAGTTTCATCCTTTTTAAGGGAGGTGATAACTTTATCCCCATTTTTCAAATGAAGAAACTTATGGTCTTACAATGACACACTCATGATCCTCATATAGTCATAAAATGGCTGCTAGTAACAACCAGGGCTATATTATTACAATTAATGGGAGACACTATCTTCCATTTGCTTTCTGTTAAGAGAAATAAATTTCTTTTCATAATGGGTTTGCCACCAGAACACAGGTATTGTGAAAACCACCGCTAAATCAAAGCCAAAATGGGAAAGGAGAAGACTCACATCAACATCATTGTCATTGGACACATAGATTCCAGCAAGTTCACCAATACTCGCCATCTGATCTACAAATGTGGTGGGATCAACAAAAGAACTACTGATAAATTTGAGAAGGAGGCTGCTGAGATAGTGAAGGGGTCCTTCAAGTACATGTAGGTCTTGGATAAACTGAAAACTGAACGTGAGCATGGCATCACCATTGATAGCTCCCTGTGGAAATATGAGACCAGTAAGTATTATGTGACTATCATTGATGCCCCCGGACACAGAGACTTTATAAAATACATAATTACAGGCACATCTCGGGCTGACTGTGCTGTCCTGATTGTTGCTGCTGGTACTGGTGAAATAGAAGCTGGTATCTCCAAGAATGGACAGACAAGTGACCATCCCTTTCTGGCTTAACACTAGGTGTGAACAACTAATTGTTGGTGTTGACAAAATGGATTCTACTAAGCCACACTACAGTCAGAAAAGATACAAGAAAATCGTTAAGGCAGTCAGCACCTGCATTAAAAAAATTGGCTACAGTCCTGACACAGTAGCATTTGTGCCAATTTCTGATTAGAATGGTGATATGTTGGAGCCAGATGCTAATATGCCATGGTTCAAGGGATGGAAAGTCATCTGAAAAGATGGCAATGCCAGTGGAACTACAGTGCTTGAAGCTCTGGATTGCAGTCTACCACAAGTAGACTCACAAGTCCTTGCGTCTGCCCCTCCAGGTTGTATACATAATTGATGGTACTGGCACTGTCCTGTGGGCCGAGTGGAGACTGGTGTGCTCAAGCCTGGTATGGTGGTCACCTTTGCACCAGTCAATGTGACAACTGAAGCAAAGTCTGTTGAAATGCACCATGAAGCTTTGAGTGAAGCTCTTCCTGGGGACAACGTGGGCTTCAATGTCAACATGTCTGTCAAAGATGTTTGGCATGGCAATGCTCTGGTGACAGCAAAACTGACCCACTGATAGAAGAAGCTGGCTTCACTGCTCAGGTGATTATCCTGAACCATCCAGGCCAAATCAGTGCTGGTTATGCCCCTGTACTGGATTGTCACACAGCCCACAGTGCTTGCAAGGTTGCTGAGCTGAAGAAAAAGATTGATCGCCATCCTGGTAAAAAGCTGGAAGATGGCCCTAAATTCTTGAAATCCAGTGATGCTCTTGTTGTTGATGTGGTTCCTGGCAAGCCCAAGTGTGTTGAGAGCTTCTCTGACTATCCTCCTCTGGGTCGTTTTGCTGTTTGTGACATGAGACAGACAGTTGCCATGGGTGTCATCAAAGCCGTGGACAAGAAGACTGCTAGAGCTGGCAAGGTCACCAAGTCTGCCCAGAAAGCTCAGAAGGCTAAATGAATATCCCTAATTCCTGCCACCCCAGTCTTAATCAGTGGCAGAAGGACAGTCTCAGAACTGTTTGTCTCAATTGGCCATTTAAGTTTAATAGTAAAAGACTGGTTAATGATAACAATGTGTCGTAAAACTTTCAGAAGGAAAGGAAAATGTTTTGTGGACCATTTTGCTTTTTGGTGCGTGGCACATTTTTTTTAATGTTATTCACTGTCACTATTTTATTTTAGTTTTCTGAAATTGACCAGAGAGAGACAGAGAGAGAGACGGAAAGTGAGAAAGCAAGCTGTCAGTTCCAGGACACGAACTGCAGTTAGCCATATAAGAGTCCACCACCTTAACCACCACACCACCTGCTGGCCCCTGTGTGTGTGGCAGTTTTAAATTATTAGTTTTTAAATTAGTACTTTTTAATGAAAACAACTCGAACAAAAATCTATCACGGAATTTTAAGACCCTTTAAAACAAACTTTAATAAGAAATCTCTGTCTTTTTATTAAGACTTTTTTTAAAAGAATGGTTTTGTTGAACTTTTTAAATTTATTTGCTTATTTTAATTTGACCAAAGAGGGATAGAGCAAGAGAGAGAAAGAGAGAGAAAGTGAGAAATCAAGCCACCAGGTCTGGGATGTGAACTGCAGCCAGCTATGTGGGTGTCTGGTGTTCTCAACCACCATACCACCTGCCAACCCTGAAAACTGTGTCTCCTTTTGATCAACAAGGAGGCTTTGTAGAAAACGTTGAGGCAAAAAGTTGAGTTTGTAATTATTCTTGCATTAAGAACCTGTTGGAACTTAAAAGACTATCATTTAGATTTTTTTCTGGGTTGGGAGTTAGGATCACTACCTGTTTCTAGGAAGGCAGAATCTTAACAGAAAAGCAGAATGCCGATTTACGTACTTCTTTCAGAAGGCCAAGTCCTGTAATAACAGCTACGTGTTGCTTATGAAATTTTGTAGTTGTCAATATTAAGTAAATTGGTTTGAATAATATCCAAAAAAAGAAAAGAATTTTTACAGACATTATTGGCAAGAACTGGACATCAGGTTCATTCTTGCTTCAAGTTTTGGCAAGCAGGAGGTGGGATTACTTTTTACTCCAGCAGACCCGCTCACCCAGAGTTAGGGTCAGATCTCCAAAAATGCATTGGTGCTACTTTATGAGGTAAGGAAGATTTCTGTACTCAACAGAGGGAGTCCCACCGAAATACTACTCTCTTGACCTCCATAATATCATACTCTTAGTTTGTCTTCTACCTCTCTAACCACTACTTCTCAGACTCCTTTGTAGGTTACTCTTTCTTTTTCTCCTTAATTTTCTTTTTTTTTTTTTTTAAATTATCTACATTTAATTGTTGTACATCTTTGTGGGATATAATGTGATTTTTTATGGCCAAAAAAAAAAAGAAAAAATGCTCAGCATCTCTTATCGTAAGAGAACTATGAATCAAAACCATAATGAAGTGGGGATAGCAGGTAGCGTAGTGGTTAAGGCACTGAACTCCTACATGACTGACCGTGGTTGGAGGACCAGACTTAGAGGCTTGAAACTCATGCCAGGTATGTGTGTATGTGTCCCCAAAGTCCTAAGAGTAGAATTGAGGAGAAGGGATTGTGGCAGGACCATCTCCCCCGGGAGGTGTGTTATCACTTTCCATGCCTCTGTCTCTCTGCTGAGTTGCACAAACCCTATAGCAAAAATCTCTCAAAAATAAACAAAAAACAAAAAAACAAACACCCCCCTACACACACACACACACACACACACACACACACACACACACACAATGAAGTATTATTTAACCCCAGTCAAAATGGCTATGATGAAAAAAAAAACAAAGAACAATAAGTGTTGGTGATATTGTGTTGTGGAGAAAAGGGAACACTCAGGCACTGTTGGTGGGAATGCAAATTAGTACAGCCATTGTGGAATGCAATATGGAGGTTCCTCAAAAATTAATAGAGTGACCATATGACCCAATAATCCCACTCCTGGGTGTTTACCAAAAGGATAGGAAGCACTCAGTCTGAGAGACACTTGCACGTCCATGTTTACTACAGCTTTATTCACAATAGCAAACACATGGACTCAACTGAAGTGTCTAAAAACAGATGACTGGATTAAAAAAGTCTGACACACAGATACAATAAATTGCTACTTAGCCATAAAGAACGACATGAGTTGTCATTCAATACAAAATTGATGAATCTAGAAGATTTAATGTTAAGTGAAAAGAGCCAGACTATGAAAGACACTGAGACCTGCCTAGACATTCAATGGAGGCTGAGCTGCCAAGAAATGATGTTCAAAGAAAAAGGAAAAGAAACAAGAAGAAGAGGAAAGAAGAAGAAGAAGAAGAAGAAGAAGAAACTATAAAAGAAGAAGAAGAAGAAGGAGAAGAAACTATAAAAAAGAAAAGAGAAAAAAAGACAATAAAATAATTTTATATTTTAATTTTAAAAGGCAAAAAAAAAAAAAGGCAATATTTCACAGTCGAAGTTCAGTAACCATCTCAGAATGGACCTTGGTTTGGGCCTCTTCAACCTAGAAATGGATCTGGAGAGAGAACTTTCAGCAGAAAGTCTTCTCTTTTTTTGTCCTGAAAGCAATATTTCACAGCTAAAGTTCAGTAGCTTTCTCAGAATATGCCTTGGTTTGTGCCTCTCAGAAACTTCTTTCTTACTAGCAAAATTCCAATTTGTTTAGTTATCAGATATTTTTTATCTCAGGGAAGATAGGACTAGTGGTTTAGGAGAAAGCATGTAATCTAATTCTGACCATTGAGATACATCATGAAATTTGTAAAATCTTTTAGGCAAGCTTTACCTCTCTATAAGAATAGTAGGAGAGTGAGAAGAAACTTCGTCTTGCATGTTCCTATTTCCTGCCTCTGAATGTGACTGTGTGAGGTGATATCTGCAGTTTCAGCAGCAACACTGCAACCATTAGGGAAAAGTCACAAGTCCTATCAAGGTCACAAATCCAAGATATAACATCATTAAAGTACAGCATCCACCTAGCAACCATCTACAAAAAATAAAAATAAAAACAAAACACTGTGGGACCAACAGATGGCATAGTGGTTACATTGCTGAACTTCCAAATAGCTGTGGTTTGAGACCTGCACCCTGTGGTTTGAAAATCACACCAGGTGCATGTGAGTGCATGTCCAAGGTCCCAGGAAGAGAATAAAAGAGAAGGGAATGAGGCATGGCTATCCCCCTGGAGGGAGAGTGGGGGGCTGATTTCTTACTTTCCCTCTCATTTTCTGTCTCTCTTGCCAGCCAGTACAGGTGCATGTTGGGGAAAAAAAAAAAAAAAAAAAAAAAAAAACACTCTAAAAAATAATAATAAAAATAAAAACACTCTATGTTTAAGCCATTTTCTATTTAAAGTACTTTTGGATAGAGCCAAAAGTAATGTGACTTAGCATACTGATACATATAAACAGTAATTGTTTAACTTAGGTACTGAATGAATAAAAAAATACATAGCTAAGATAAAATAGGGGAGGCTGAGACAGATATTCAAATAATTTAATCAACAGAAAAAAACACACACACACACTTTTTCTCCAAGGGGTTAAATTTGGTGGGTGCAGGAAAGAGAAATGTGAAAGTGAGAAAAGTGGGTACACAGCACATATTACACAAATTAGCTATTATTATTAGCCAAATTATAAAAAAAATCATTCTTTTAAAATAGAATATAATGTTTTTCTACTTTGAAAAGCACTACACTGCAGAGTCATATAGCATATTGTTTGAAGACACGGAGTTTGAGTTCTAATTTATGGCAAGAAACTGATCTTCTCTTGTCTTTACCTTTTTTCTTTTTCTTTTTCTTGCTATGGGGTACATGCACTTGTCAGAGAGAGAAACAGATAGAGAGAGAAGGAAATTTAGGAAGCATCCACTAGAGGGGATGACCATGCCACAAACCCCTTCCCCATTCTCCTCCCAGGATTTTGGGCGCACATACACATGTGCCTGGCATGTTTTTTAAGCCATCTAGTTCAGGACTTGAACTGTGCAGTTGGTCATGTGGGATCCAGTCACCTTAACCATCATGCCACCAGCTGGCCCAGTTTATTCATCTTTAAAAGAGGAAATAGTCACACTTTAAAAAATTAGGGGAGGGCTGGTTCCATGACCTAGTGGTAAAGGGAGCTGAATCCCACATAGCCAACCGTGACTCTAGTCCCAGGCCTAGTAGCTAGGAAAACACATTGAGTACATGTGCATGTGCGTCCAAAGTCCTGATAGGATAGAGACACAGAGGGGAAGGTGTTGTAGCATGAACCTACCCTATTGGAGGGAATCATCTCCCTTCTTTTCTCTCTCTCTTTTTCTCTGTCTCACTCTGGCAAGTGCCCGTGTCCTCTTGCAAAAAAAGGAAAAGAAAAAAAGAATTAGTGTGATGGATAAATGAGATAATGCATGTAAAGTGTTCATTGTAAATATGTGTAACAGTGGTAAATAACCAATAGTTTTACAATTATTAGTATTAAGCATAGTTATGAGAAATGGGAACCAAAGTCCTTTTCCATAAGTAAAATGCCAAAAAGCATTTCATACCACAAACATGAAGAACATGAAGGAAGAAAAGGTCTTTCTGCCATGGAGGCTCAGACAATGTTTCGAAAGAGAAGACATTTGATCTCTATTTTATTAGTCAGGATTCTCTAGGGAGACAGAATCAATAGAGTGTATATATTAGAGGGTTTATTAGGAGACCAGCTCATGTGATTATGGTGGCTGAGAAGTCCCACTACAGCTCATCTGTGAGCCGAAAATCCTGGGACCTAGTGGCATTTTTTCAGTCCAAGTCTGAAGACTTTAGAGGCAGAGCAACAGATGATGGAACTCAGTCTGAGAACAAAAGTTTGAGCATCTGGAAATGAGGTCGGGCAGGTTCACCAGTATGAACTACGGTGTCTGAAGGCAGACTGTTTGTTGCTTTCAAAATTATATTTTGGGGATCAGCAGTTAACATAGTGGCTATGTTGCTGGACTCCCAATTAGTCAACCATGGTTTGAGTCCCAGACCTGGTGGCTTAAAAAACTCATGCCAGGCACATGTGCGTGTGTGCCCAGGATCCTGAGAGGAGAATGGAAGAGAAGGGATTTCGGTGTGGCCATCTCCCCTGGGGGGTGATTTCTCGCTTTCTGTCTCTCTGTCTCTCTGTCTGGCAAGCGCATGCGCCCTATAGCAAAAACTTCTCCAAAAACAAACAAAAAGGTTACATTTTGAACACTGCTTCCTCAGAAGGGTTGGAATTCTGTGTCCTCACATGGTAAAAGAGAAAGAAGAGCAAAATGGGCCCAAGGTACTCCTTTCAACCTTTTATAAGTTTGTTAGTCACATTCATAAAGACTCTGCCTTTATGACTTAATCACCTACACAGGCCCTACCTCTTAATAGTATCACATTGGTGATTAAGTTGCAACATATATATTTGGAGGGACACATTCAGACCATAGTAGCATGAAACTGCAAGGCATATTTGGGTGATGGCTAACAGGATGGTTTGGCTCCAGTAGACTCAGAGGAGATCCATGGAGATGTGATTGAGAAAGCGCAAGGGCTACATCATGGAGAGATCTCAGGACATGGTGAGGCAGGTGAGAGCATTTTGTGGAGGCAATGAGATGCCATGAAAGAATTTTGAAACAAAGAAAGAAGACAAGATGATGAAAGCTCGGCGACATGGTAAACTGTCTCCTCAATAGCCATTCCTTCTTCTGGTTTGCGTTCCATTGATCGAGGCCGATTACCAGCTTTGACAATGAACACAAGTCTGAGCAATGAATTGTAAGGAAACTCTATTTGGTGTTTCTGGAGAAAAACTGTAAAGAGTAAAATACACTAGGAGAAAATATCTTGTTACCTTTTATTTCATCTGGTTCTTCTTGCTCAACTCCTGATGTACATTCTGTTGTGTAAGAATGTAGTCTTAAGAACTTCAGCAGCAATCTTGGTTCCATGAGAAAAGATCTCTCTCACAGACTGAGGATTGCTAAGTGAAGAAAATCGAGAACCTGGGGTGTTTGCTGGCATTATTGAACTGCTAAATTATTTCTAGGTCTACCTACTCTCAGTTAATTAAGTAAACAGTAGACATATTCTAGTTTGAGCCACTGTCAGTCCAGTTTCCTATTATCTGTGGCTACACTATTCTAACTGATACTGAGAAGGGGTTTCAGGATGATTTTTAAGGGGTCAGTATGGATGGATTGACACAGTGATTAAAATAAAGACAGGCAATAGACAATCATTGAGTGCATCTTGTGTTTTGTTCATTGTTAATTAAGAGACATGCATACAACACTTGATCATTTAATCCTCATGAAAAATCTATGAGGCAAATCCCATCATTATTCCCATTTTTCAAATGAGAAAACTGAGTCAGATGGATAATACAATTTTCCCAAAGACACACAGCTAGTAAGTAGCAGAACATTTTATCAAGTAGTCTGCCTCCAGATTATGAGCTCCCAGTCATGGGTATCCACTGAATCTATTACATACAATAATTCTATGAGGAACATACCATAGTTGTTGACATTTTACAGGTGAGAAAACTGAAACAGAGAATTCAAGGAATTTAATGTCACACATGTAGGAAGGGATGGAGCAGGAAGTCAAACTTCCTGACTCTGAAGTGTCCACTGTGACACGACATTCCCAGTTAGATATCTGTTTCAGGTATCAGGTAATGAGACCTTGATTTAGGGCAGTGCCTTCAGAAATGTAAAGGAAGAAATTTATGTAGGACATTGTGATGAAAGTTTAGGTAAGAATTATGGGTAAGAGTCTTAAGTAAGAAGAAAGGATGGTTTTCAAAGCTAAGTTAAAATATGAGGTGTTTTCCTTTTTTTTTAAAGGAGGTCTAGAAAATGAATATTTTAAATTTATATTTTAAGTGCACACTTCAAAATTGTTGCCAGCATATCCAATGAGTTAGGGTCAATTCTGAATGCAGATATTACGATTAATTATTACTTCTTTAAGTGGCAATTTCCATGTACATCTGTGGTCCAGAAGGACTGGATAGGGGCTTCTTCTTTTATTTTTTTGGAGAGATTTTCACTATAGGGCGCATGCGCTCGCCAGACAGACAGAGAGAGACAGAGAGACAGAAAGCGAGAAATCATCCCCCAGGGGGGATGGTCACGCCGCAATCCCTTCTCCTCCATTCTCCTCTCAGGATCTTGGGCACGCATGCACACGTGCCCGGCGTGAGTTTTAAGCCACCAGGTCCAGGACACGAACCGCGGTCAACTACGTGGGAGTCCAGTGACATAGCCTTTACGCTAACTGCTGGTTCCCCGATAGGGGCTTCTTCTACTTAAGTGTTTTCAACCTAAGATTCTTGAAGCAGGAACAGTAAATGGTGTAGTGGTTACATCTCTGGACTTTAACATAGCCTACCACGGTTTGAGTCCTGGACCTAGAGGAAAAGAGATTGTGGTATGGCCATCCTCCCTGGAGGGTGATTTCTCTCTCTCTCTCTCTCCTCTCTCATGAGCATGCACAAAGCACATGCGCCCTAAGGCAAAAACCTCTTTAAAAAAAAAGAAAAATATTCTTTAAGCAATTCTCTAAACAAAGCTCCCAGATAACCCATATTCCCCAGAAGCAGAGTGGGGTTGCCTGCCCTTCCCACCCAGATTTCTCTCATTGCTGTACATAGCCTTTCTCAGCGGGGAACACAGGAATCATGAGTTTTGAGAAAGCAACATGCTGCACTGCTGTGGAAGGAGCATCATAATATCTTCACAGGGTCTTGGTGGGCTGTTTTCTGCACTTCCCTTCCAAGGTCCACCTGTACGCTAGTTCCAATTCTTAATCACTCTGTTCTTTCCTTTTTCAACACCTAATTTTTGCCCTGAGCCAAGGCAGATGATTTTTCTTAGTTCCCGTAGTCACTGTAGATGTTTAGCTCTAGGTCAAGTCATTGGTTTTTGGATTGAAATTAGGCTTTTCATCTCCACCTGGAACTCGATTTGGTGGCCTCTAGGAATTCAACTTAATTCATTCAATAGATTTTCATTAAGCATTGACTAAGTGCCAGGACCATGCTAGAAGCTTAAGGTCTAGGAAAGTGGAGCTTTTCAAACTGGAATGTGTCTAGGAAACACCTGGGTATTTGGTTTAAAAATAGAGATATGGATGCAATAAGTCTGGGGTGGGGCTTCATGTCCTGCATTTCTAACAGGATCCTAGGTAAGGCCCATGCTGTTAGTCCTAGGATCACATTTTTAATATAAATAGAGGAATATGGCAATAAATGAATTTTAATAAAGATCTATGACAAGTGCTTGAGAAACCGAGACTAGAAGAGGTATGTCTGAAATCTCTCTGGTCTGCACTGATTCCTCAGTAACCTTCCCTAGGCTGCTCCTGACTCATTTCATAATTTCTGGTCCAATTCTAAATCTCTACCATCAAATCCTACTCTAAAAATGTACTAAGCACCTACTAACAACTAATATTCTTTTCTCCATGTCTATAAAAGCATCTCTCTGCCCCATTATTTCTCCTCTTTGTTCCACTTAAACTTTTATGGAATTCCCTTATTCTGAGTTCTAGTATCTTGTTTTTGGTCATCAGTCACCCCTCAAAAAGTTCAGCTTCCCAGCACATAATGCTAAATTTAATTATCTCATCTTTATGAACACTGGTAGTATAAAAACAGGTAAAGATATACATGTGTATGTTGAAGGGTATTAGGGACAACTGGTATTTACCTGCCATGTTTCCAAAGCTACTTACATGGCTAGGTCATGGTGACTTATGTCCTAAAAAATTACTTAAACTCGTAATTCAGCTCTGCCTTATGTAGATGACAGATTCACCTTTATTTGATCATTTAGGTTCTGATCAAGCCTCTCAGTCAAGTGTCTCAAAATGCAAATACAAATTTTGGTTTCATAAAATCATCTGGGGTTAACAGTAAATCTGATCTCAATAGAGAATTGTATCTTATTGGGTTCCTTTTATGTTGTCACTATAATTGAATTGCCTTTTCACCAAAAGGATTATTTTGAACTCATGGAAAATTCCTTAAAAAAAAATACTAAATGACAATGAAAGCCCAGAGGACATTCAATATGAAACCAAATTATTATGGCATTAAAGGATCTAAGCTAAATCCATGAAAGCAAGAAAATTCAAAGCAAGATTTTAGGAGTAAAATTCCTTCAAGTTTCATGCCTCGCTGCATGTGTATGACCACTTCCTTAAACACATAGGAGGGAGTAGAGGCAATTAAAGTATTTAGCTGACGACAACTCCCATGGGCCTTTAGATCAATGCAGGAACTGAAAACATGGGTAACAGGACAAGGATCATAAGGAAATGACACATTTTTTTTTCTTTTCTCATCTTTTCTTTGTCCTTAGTATTTTCTTGGCTTATTTCCTGGAAGCTATCTTTTGGCCATCAGAATGATATCATGGAAAAAATGACATTCTATTTCAAGTGCCATTACTATTCTGTCACCTCATCTAATCACATCCCACCCCATCCATAACTACCTTTCAGGTTCTGTCTCCTCATCTTTGTTCTCTTTCTATTATTAGCCTATCCCAACCAAAACAGTCTTTCTTTGTTCTTTTCACCTGGGCCCTCCATGAACCCTCAGATACAAATCTGTTCCCTGTGTTTGTGCCCTTACCAGATCTTTGTACATCCTGATGACAAGGTACAGCTGTGTTCAATATACATGCACACAGAATGTTCTAATGTGGTACGCAGTCAGGGACAGTGCTCCTGAATAAGTTGACAAATACCAACTTTTGTCTACTTCATCAGATCATACAAAGGACCTTGAAATTAACTGCAATATGCTTCACATTGAACCTAAAAACCAATGTTTCTTGTATCTTCCTATAACAAAGTAAACATGCAATTTCATTTTCATTCATGCAGGATAGCTCTTTTCTGTAAGTTACATTAACCTCTGTCAGCTTCCCAAGTCCTTTTTCTTTTTCTTTGAGAGAGAGATTTTTGCTATAGGGTGTGTGCGCTTGCCAGAGAGACAGAGAGAAAGTGAGAAATTTCTCCCCAGGGAGGAGGGCACGCCGCAATCCCTTCTCCTCCATTCTCCTCTTGGGACTTTGGGCACACACGCACACGTACCCGACGTGAGTTTTAAGCCATTGGGTCCAGGACTCCAACCATGGTCGACTCTGTGGGAGTCCAGTGACATAAACATTACATCATCTGCTGGTCCCCCTAGATCCTCTTTCTATGACAACTAGAGGGTATCCCTGTCTTACAAAGGATCTGATGAGTACGCAGCACAGGTGTTTTCCCAGCATTGGGAACAACTTATCCTCTTCTCAGTTGTGTTCAGTAAATATCTTTGGTTCAATCATGAGTTCAGATGTTCAATTCAGAGCATCCTTCATAATTTCTCCTTTTCTTCATTTTTCCCTTTAGAACCAAAATGTTCTAAAATTTGCTAATTCCCCTCGCATAGTTTCTACTCAATTTGTTAAACTGTCCTCTCTGGCTATTATCCATGCTACAGAAATAACTGGGAGGATGTAAAACCTATATATCTTCTATTTTTAACATTAAATCTAGCTAAGTGAACAGATATATGCTGATTAATCATTATTATGTACAATTTTTAGCTCTATATCCATTTTCCCACTATATTTCAACTTATTCAAATGTGTTAATGCAGTGCAGTTCTGTATTTTTTTCACAAGATGGCAGGCTCTATATCCATTTTCCCACTATATTTCAACGTATTCAAATGTGTTAATGCAGTGCAGTTCCGTATATTTTTCACAAGATGGCACTACAGGTTTCTGTATTTATTATCAAGCTGGAAAGTAAAATAGGATTCTAAAATTTATAGTTTGAATTGCATAAATTGTAGTTGAATATTAAAAAGAATATAATAGCACAAAAACGTATGATGATCTAATTTTCTTTAAGATATTTTAACTCCCTTTTAAAAAGTAATCAGAGAAAATCAGAATGAACTCAAGGAAATTTTTGTTTTTATTTCTCCCGTGTTTTTAATATCTATTAAATCAGGAATTTTTTTTTCCTTTAGAATAATGTGACATAATATTTCCACTGGTGCAGAGATGCCAGACCTCTATTTAGCTTTTACTTTCTTGATTTTTTCTAATAATGTAAAAAGTACTTGACTGGAGAATAACCATTTCATTGTTAGTAATATATTAACAATGTCAGAATTTTTTCCCCAGGAATTTAGTCTGGGAGAAAATTATAAAACCATAGATTCAAATTTAGTTCTTAGTACCACCTGTAACCATGACCCTATAAAGAGTAGATATTTTTCAAAAGAAATACATAATGGGAACTATAGGGAAACATAGAAAAAGAATGCAGAACTGTTTAAATTCCTCAATCAGAGCCCTGAGACATGCATTTCAAGTAACTCTATGGGATAATAATATTAATAGTTAACATTTATTAAGCTCTTACTCTATGCTAAACACTATGCTGGATTCTTTATAGGAATAAGCTCGCTTAATTTTTAAAGCCCTATGGATGGTTACTATCATTATCCACATTTTGCATGGAAGGAACTGGTACTCATCAAGATCACTCATTCATTCTTTCAAAACGTGCTTATTAAGTGTCTGCTATGTGATTTGAACACCTGAATGTGGCAGAGTTGGAATTTAAATTCAAAATCAGCTGAAATCGAAGTCCAAGAATCCTTCGCTTATAGAACTATAAAGAATCACTTTCCCAGATAAGCCTAGTAGGCAATTATGTAGTGAAAAAGGGGGGAAAATTCCACTGTACAGTGAGTAAGCAAATTGACACACTACCAAAAATGGCATTAGTCCCTTGCTCTGAATTTTCCATAAGGTTGATTTAAAACTCCTTTATGTAAGGTTTGACTTGGCCAAAATATGATGTATATTTTTAATTATACAAGAATTCAACCACCATTTATTGGACAACCATTTATTGAATCTGTACTAGAATAAAAAATACTTCTGTGGATTTACCAGATGTAAAAGGACTGGATTAACTTTCAGTTAAAATGACAGGCTAAGAAGAAGGGGAAAATCTGTCTACCCCTCCTCCAACAACAAAACATAGAAATCTGGACAAAAATGTTTTAATTATTTTATTTTAATAGGATATAGCCAATTTCAACACTAGAAAAGAAATGCCCAGGTTACATAAATAGAGAAATGTCAGTGTAAAAAGAAATTAAAACTGCACTGCCCATGAGCTACCAGGATATCATAACTGGGGCTTTACTACTTTATGGAAATAAGACTCAAGGCACAGTGTCTATTCATTGCTAGCGCTCAGTTGCATTAGTAAAGTGAGAAACTTTCCTGCCATGGGACCAATAGACCTTAAGCAGAACCCGGAGAAAGCCCTCTGCTGGGGATATGAAGGAAATAGGTTACAATGAAGAGTGAAATCTCCCGTCCAAATACTAACAGGTCTGATCCTATTTAACTAGTGAGATCAGAGGAGATCAGATGCGTTCTGAGTAGTATAAGTGTAAGATTGGAGGAGTCAAATCTCTGCTCAGGTGAAGTATCTAAATTTACACTATCTACATTGTACAGATATCTTAAACTAAAAAAATTAGATAAGGCGGAACAGAAAAATTGATGAATTGAAAAATAAATCTATCAAGATAACATAGAACACAGCATAAAGACATAATATGAAAGAGAAGTTGAAAATAGAGTAAAAAGACATGGATATTAAAAGAAAATGACTAAGAGTTTTTCAGAATGGAACAAAGACATGGAAACTCAGACTAAAAAACACCTATTCATCCTAAGAAAGATACATAAAACCAAATTCATTCTTACACACATTGTGAAATTGCCAGATAAAGAAATCAAACTTAAGTATCATGAGAAAATCTTGAAAGTAATCAGAGAAAAAAAATGATTAACTTCAAAAATGGACATTCAACAAGAACATTGACTTGTCATCAGCATAAAACTTCTTTAAGTGCTAAGAGAGAAGTACACTCAAGTTCATTCTAAAGCAAAGCAAATCAGAGATACTCGCAGATTTATTTATAACATCTAAAAGAGGTGTAAGGTGGTCCACATTTGCCTCTTGCATGGTATGATTTTTTTATCGAAAGAAAAAGCTTCCACAGCTGAGATAAAAACTGACAGGTACAGTGCTCCTCAATTCTAGTCAGGAGAATCATTAACAGGTTAAGTTCTGGGAAATATTACCTCTTCTGCTGTCTTGCCAGGAGTTGTTGGTAACCTTCCTGGGAAACCTGTTATGCTAAAGAAGAATTAGATGTAAAAAATGATGACTTTCGGGACCAGCAATTAGCGTAATGGCTATGTCGCTGGACTCCCATGTAGTCGACCGCAGTTCGAGTCCCAGACCCGGTGGCTTAAACTCACGCTGGGTGCGTGTGCATGCGTGCCCAAGATCCTGAGAGGAGAATGGGAACATCTAAAAGAGGTGTAAGGTGGTCCACATTTGCCTCTTGCATGGTATGATTTTTTTATCGAAAGAAAAAGCTTCCACAGCTGAGATAAAAACTGACAGGTACAGTGCTCCTCAATTCTAGTCAGGAGAATCATTAACAGGTTAAGTTCTGGGAAATATTACCTCTTCTGCTGTCTTGCCAGGAGTTGTTGGTAACCTTCCTGGGAAACCTGTTATGCTAAAGAAGAATTAGATGTAAAAAATGATGACTTTCGGGACCAGCAATTAGCGTAATGGCTATGTCGCTGGACTCCCATGTAGTCGACCGCAGTTCGAGTCCCAGACCCGGTGGCTTAAACTCACGCTGGGCGTGTGTGCATGCGTGCCCAAGATCCCAAGGAGAATGGAGGAGAAGGGATTATGTCGTGGCCATCTCCCCTGAGGGGGTGATTTCTCACTTTCTATCTCTCTGTCTCTGTCTTTCTGGCGAGCGCACGTGCCCAATAAGGGTAAAGAAAAAAAAAAAAAAACCTCTTAAAAAAAAGAAAAAAAAAAAGATGACTTTGCAGGCCAGCAAGTGGTGTGGAGTTTAAAATGCCAGATCCTATATGGCCCACTGCACAGTTCTGTCTAGACTTAGGCCTTGAGAATCATGTTAGGCAAGCATGCATGCATGCCCAAAATGTTGAGAGATTGATGGAGAAGGAAATGTGGGGTGATCAACCTCCCTGGGGTGGGGGGTGAGTTCCCACTTTCCCTCTCTCTCTTTTCCTCTCTGCTTCTCTCTGACGAGTGCTTGCATTCTATAGCAACAAAAATTACTTTGGTTGGACAAGAAAGAGGGTGAGGAAGCTGTAGAATTTCTTATTTCAAAATGTCAACAATAAAGGTTTCCGTTGAATAATTTTTTGTATAGCTGTAAACCCCAAACATTGCTTTCTTCCCAGGAAGAAAGCAGGAGCAGGTTAAGGAAGTGTCACTTGGGGGGTAAACCAATTCTTTCTTACGGAGGTCTGTCCTGTGTTGCAGGGAATTTAGTGCCTCTGGTCTTCACCCATTAGTTACTAGTAAATGGCCCACCTACACTGATTATTTTGAAAACTAAAAATTCCCCCATAGTTTTGGAGGACCGGCTCCACTTCCTGTAGGACTAATTGCTTTTCTTTTCTACTGGACTACCGTTAGTTAGCACAGTGCTTATCTAAAGACAGTTTTTATCACCTTCATCACCAGTCCTCTTATCAACTAGCCATTTAAAAAAAGCTGGCTGCAACCAGAACAGCAGCTTTATTCTGATTGATGTGAATTCCCAATCCCTATCCAATTACAGCCAATGCAATCTACAAAATATAAATAATGTTTCTTAATTAATCAATCATATAAGTCAGTTCAAGATATAAAAACTCGGGCGTGTGTGCCCAAAATCTCAAGACGAGAGAGAAGAGAAGGGATTGTGGTGTGGGCGTTCCCCTGGGAGGGTGATTTCTTTCTTCTATTGCTCTCTGGTGAGCCTATATACCCTATAAAAACCCTAAAATAAATAAATAAATAAATGTGTGTGTATGTATACACACACATACACATACAATCACACACAAAATATATTTTGTTATATATACACATATGTATATATATATATATATATACACACACACACATACATATATATATACACGTGTGTGTGTGTGTGTATGTATATAAAACTTACATTGTAGCCGGGAGGCCTCCTTAGACCTATGCTCTGTTCCTATTCTTCTGTCCATTGACAAATTCTTCCACTTGTTCTTAACTCTGAGCCCAGAGTGCAAAGTCCTTTAACTTCTGACTCACACCCTTATTTGCTCCTGGAAATTCAGCCTCAGTTCCTACTAGGTATGATGTATTTGACCAGAAATCTAGAGGAATCAGTATTTAAGAACATATGAAAGTCAGTGAGAAAGTTTTTGAAGAATAGATTATTTCCCTCCTGGAGACAGAGTGTTTTCAAAATCATAAATAAATAACAGGCAGGAAGGCGTGAAATGTTTCCTGCTTAACTTTCTCCTCTTGCCTCTCCACCCCTGGGCCAGGCAAGTAAGGAAATCAGGGAGAACCTTAGAAACAGTACATTCTCATATTTTCTTTTTTGGACATGATGAAGAGCTTCAACTAGGACACTGGTCCTGTTCTTTTATAATAAAATATTTCCCAATGGAGATAAATGTTCTTTCCCATAAGAGAATAGAATGAGAAAAATGTGATTATACAGTCAATAAGAAAGTGACAAGGTGAGAGGTTTTGTTGTAGTAGTTAGTGGACAGGGTCTCCTTGAGGCCTGTGGAGATCGGGCAGCCTTGTGGTCCCTGAGGTAGATAACACAAGGATGAAGCTCTATAAATGCAGGGACAGGCACGGTAGCCAGGATTCAGACTGTACTGAGGTCTAAGAAGCAGCCCACAAAGGAGTGACAATGAACAAAGCAGCAGCTAAGAAGCCGCAGGCCCTTGGTGCTGTACTCCTAAGGGAAAAGGAGTTTCCAAGGAAAATGTGTGCAGGAGAACAAAACTGCAGAAGGAAAAAGAAAGAATAGAACATTATGTCTACATCCAGAACTTTTTCTTTTTGAGGTTTTTGCCTTAGAGCACATGCACTCACCAGAGAGAGAGAGAGAGAGGAGAGAGAAAGAGATACTGTGAGAGAGAAAGTGAGAAATCACCCCCCCCCCCTCAAGGGAATAGCCATGCTGCAATCTCTTCTCATCCATTCTCCTCCCAGGATCTTGAGCACACATGCACACATACGGCATGATTTTCAAGTCACTGGGTCCAGGACTTGAACTGCGGTCAGCTATGTGGGAGTCCAATGATGTAACCGCTACACCATTGGCTGGCCCCCATTCAGAACATTTACACTTAGGACAGCAAGGATTGAGTAACATCCAAAAATTCAGTCTTTCATCCATCTACTCATTCATTCATCAGATTTTGGGGGGGCTGCTATTAATGCCTAGCACTGTGTGAAGTGCTGCCCCAAGAAGAGAGTAGTGTGACCATGCCCCATCAGGGATACTTTATCCCTCTCCCTCTCTCTGGAGAGCATGGGCCCTCTGACAATTAAAAAAAAAAAAAGAAAAGAAAAAAGAAATGTGGAAAAAGTGAAGAATTTTAACTATGGAAAATGATGTGATCCAAATGTTTGTGTTCCCCCAAATTCATTTTTTAATACCCAATGTCCAATGAATAATACTTAAAAATGGGGTCTTTAGGCAATGATTAGATTATGAGGGCTCTGCTCTGATGGATGAGATAGCATCCTTACAAAAGAGGCCCAAGGGAGTTTGTTCTCCCCTTACACTGTGTGAGGACACATAGAAGCCCTCACTAGACACTTTTAAGGAATGGGCTCTCATTGGACCCTACAATCTCTTCTCCTCCATTTCTCCATCTTGTTGGGATTGTTGGCACATAAACACAGATGCCTAGAGTGATTTTCAAGGTCTAGGACTTGAACTATGAAGTCAGCCATGAGGGATGCAGCTTCCCTTAACCATTAGGTTATGGGGCCAGCACTCTCTGAATTTCGTAAGATACAGTCACGGCTCCTCCTACTACATAAATCTTTCATGAGCAGATCTTCACCTACCCCTCTCTGCAAAATCTACAAATCTGCTGGCCCCTTGATCTCCGACTTATACAATCCTCAGTTTTGTTGAGTAATTTGTCTTTTGTTATAACAGTCCAAATGGACCAAGTCGCAAATATCCCTAATGTTTACTAATCAACTCCCCAATACCCATTTTTAATTTCCTTCTCCTTTGCTCATCTATCTAGAAGCTGGAAATAAATGCTATATTCATTTTCCAGGTCTCCCTTGCAGCTTACATGGCCATGGACCCAGCTCTGGTTAATATGACAAAGAAGATGTCTGATGGGCAGGTTTCTAGGAAATATTTTTTCTTCCTGATAAAAAAGAAATAAACATTTGAGAGCTCCTCACCCTTGCTTCTTGCCTTTAAATTCTGAGGCCTGAGAATGAATGTTATGCTGGTGCTAAAGGGAAGACCAAGAGAATCACAGAGACTTTAACCAAATGCCCCCAAATTTAGAACAATGATTAATCCCCTTACTGCTTGGCATTTGTTACATAAGCAATACATATTCTTATGACTTAAGCCGCAGTCAGCTGGACTCATCTGTTACATGAAACCCGAAGCCTTCTTAGCTGTTCCAGTAAGTGAATTGTTCAGAATTACTAGAATGAGATATTAATAAACTAAATTAAACTTATTCTAGGATTTTCTGGGGACTCCTCTAAGTCAGTGTCTCAATTTTGCAAAGTATTTACTACTTACGCATTGCAAATACTTGAAATTCCTTCTACTTTCTGAAAGTACCTTTATTAGTAGTATATCAACGGTGTTATATTGAGTTGGCCATGGTTTTATTCACAACCGGTCTTAACTTTCAATTAGTCAAATTGTTATACATGACTGTCCTCTTTATCATTATCAACTTAGTTTGTTTTGCAGTATTAAATTAAGCATACAAAGTAGGCTTACGTTCATTTGATCTATAATTTTCCAAATGTTAGACACTAGTTCATGTATGCAATGTGATCCAAACAGAATTCAACTGGAGCCAGATGGTAGTGCGTGGCGAAATGTGATATTCTGCAAGGCTGGTCCATATGGGAGCATTCCTGGTTTGCATCCCGACACCTCCCTGAGTATGCTTGTTTGTGATAGAATTGGCTGGGGTTGGGATTGGGTTGGGGCAGCATCAAGACCATGTTGGGGTGCTATCTCTCTTTTTCTCTCTCTCTTGGTATCTCTCTTGTTCATGGAAGAGATGAATGAATAAACTTGAAAAAAAAAAATAGAACTCAACCATGCTGTTACTGATAAAGCAGTAACTCTCACCAAATGTTGCTTATATGTCTATCAGTGGTGATAAGCTGCTATGGATTCGTGAATGCTTTTTAACTTATAACAAGCTACCGAGGTGTCACAATATTACTAATTTTCAAGTTTAAATATGAAATCATGTTCACATTTTCATAAAGTATAACTAATTTATGTGTGTCATAAAATATAAATGTTTGCTAGTTGTCTCTTCTTCCCTTTCAGGGAAGCATTCTGTACTCCATACAAGTCACCAGGTTTGGTCCTCCAATTCTCTAGAATGCCCTTTAAGATTGCTCCCACTGGGACTGTCCAGTGTACTACTAGCCACCACGTGGCTCTGACCCATAGTCCACTCAGTAAGCTGGCACCACGTTCCCTGAGGCCACTATGCTCTTTTAGTCTCTTCAGGTGAGGGTAACACATGTACAGGCATATGTAAATTTCTCTACTAGAGTGCTAGCAGGGTAAGGGATAAGTTTCCAGGTAACATAAAGTTTTTGTTTGGGTATTAGAAAAAGATCACCAGAGACTTCTAACTTCACAAAGAGGTCCATTTCCCTTCAGAGCAGACTCTGCCGAATGCAGAGTAAGTCATGCCCTCTTGTGCAGTTCTCTCCATCTGGAACTTACTCTCTTCTGTTGGTAATATTCAAATTTCTACAGTTAAGAGACTCCATTTCCTTGTTCTTTCCCTCTGCCTGACATCCAGTTTATATATCCCAAATATAAACTTCCATCAGGTGATGAGAGTTAGGTTCTAATTTCATGGCAAAGGTAGAAATAGAGATTTTCTGTATTTTTTTTTTTCCTTAAGAGAGATTTTTGCTATAGGGCACATGCACTCGCTGGAGAGACAGAGACAGAAAGCAAGAAATCACCCCCCCCCCATTTTCCTCTTGAGATCTTGGGCATACATAGACATATGCTCAGCGTGAGTTTTAAGCGGCTAGGTCTGGCTTTCTGTCTCTCTGTCTCTATGTCTCTGTCTGTCTGGTGAGCTCACGTACCCTATAGCAAAAATCTCTCAAAAAAAAAAAATAGTACCTATCTCACAGAATGGCTAGAAAGATTAAGTAATTACTCATAGCTTATAACAGTGATAGACATATAGAAATTGTTACAGATGAGTTTGTTTTTAAAAATGTGTGTTTCCCTTGACAAATGTATCTAATTAAGATAGGTGTATCTCTGAAGGACAACTACTAATTTTTTCTGATATAGAATGGTCAAGTCCTATGCCAGGGCTTTAGCTTTTTAAAACAAAATAATAAATAAGTACTAAGAGGTTCAAATAGCACTAATTCAAAGAGCAAAAAAATAGAAATAGAAGGTAAAAACTGAAAATGGAAAGGGGTATTAGATTATTTTAAAAACCAACATGAAAAGAAAATAAATAAAAAATGAAGTAAGAGAATGAGAAATATAGTAATAAAATATATTATAGAAGAGCAAAGAGAAAAGAGAAAGAAAATCAAATTGTTTGTTCCATTAAGCAAGCCTCAGAGTTAATGAATCTAGTTTCCTGTGGATTATGGCCAGAAGAAAATTAACAGTTTAGGTAACAGCCAATCCTCACTGGATGCAGAGGTCCAGAAAATTGTCAAGGCAATAGTGGCTATTTATGACATTCTGAGAAGAAGGGATATTGGGAATTTCTTTTATTAAGCAGCTGAGACAATGGCAGGATACCATCAAATGGTGGAGGTGAGGAATAGAGCATGTCCAAAACCCTGAAGAAATGCAATCAGCAGCAATTCAAACGAAGGGGATCCTCTAAGTGTTTGTCAAAGTCAATTGAGTTAAACAATAAAAGAGATGTGAGGACAAGGGGGGAAAATATGGAAACTAAAAGAGAAACAAAAAGAGAAGCTCTGGGCTTCACAATTTCTATAAAGACAGAGCATAGCTTTTAGTGTTAAAAAAAAAAATCTTGGCTTTGAGTCTTGACCATGTGTTAGTGCACAAATTACTTAAATGCTCTGAACCTCAGCTTCCTCAGTTGTGAAAAGAGGGTAATCTGAAGATTGTAATGAATTTAAGTGAAATGTTACATTGTCCTTGGCTGTTTTCTCCTGTGTTCCATAAATCTTAGACCTCCTGTCATTTCTGTAACTAAATAAGAAACCCGTCTTTTATTGGAGAATTAGAATATTTAAAAATTTAAAAGCATGAAGCAGAAAAAAGTTTTAAATGATACTGTTTGTGTTTGGGCTACAACTAAAAGTGAAAAATAACTGAAAGGGAGCTGAGGCTTATTTTAACTCTCTAAAAAAAAAAAAATCAAAGGATTAAATTGCCAAATGTAATCTTTCTTGCTGCACATATTGGTATGTTTAGACTAACCATAGACAATGATTGCCTTTTTGTTACTAATATTATAATGTAATATACTCAAATTCACAAATCTAATTTGCTAAATTACATCTTTACCCAAAATATCTCAAAGTTATCTCAAAATTTGCTTATTCTAAACCAATCTTCTGAGACTCTCAACATCCAGATCTTCTTAGTATGACACATGGCACCATGTTCATATATCAAAACATCAAACCCAAGAGGTTTTCTTAATTCATCCTTTCCTTCAGTCCCCACAGCAAATTCACCTTCAAATCTTTTAATTTCACCTCTTAAGTCTGTCTATTACTCTTCATGTCTTTTGCCACCCTCTTCTCCAAGCCACTGTCATCTTTAGCTAGAAATAGTACAATCGTGGTCTACTAAGTTTCTGTCGTCCCCTTTTGCTTGTTTACTATCTGTGATGGGTAATTTGAGATGTCAACTTGATCAGATCTAAGGATGCCTGGAAGACTGCTGAAACCTTGTTTCTAAGTGTTTGTGAGTACCCTGACAAGATTGGCATGTGAGGCCCTGAGCTCAGAGAGGAAGGCCTGCCTTTAATGTGGGTGGGAATCATCTAACCTTCCGAAAGTGTGGGAGAGACAGAGGAAGTGGGGTTCTCTTTCCTTTCCCACTCAACCCTTTCTTCCAGAGTTAGCTGTGTGTTCCACTCATACGTAGATATTTATGTATCTGCCTGTTTCCCTCCTGCTTCATGACAGCCTTTGGCTATATTTGTTTCTGACAGCTCGTAGTCCCTGCACCCCTCCAAGACAGACAGACTCCAAAATCTTTCACCTTTGGACTCTGGCCTCATATCAGTGGCCTCCCAAGGCCAGCCAGATCTGTGGTCTCCCAAAGCCTCCCTCTAGGCTTCAGATTGAAACTGTACTATTTGAATGCTGTTTCAGAGTCTTCCGAGGACCCCCTTCAGGCTTCAGACAACTACCAGCTTTCCTGCTTCAGAGACTTTCAGTCTTTTCACCACTTGTAAATACCCTATAATGGAACTTCTTCACTTCTCCATCTGATGAGATAATTCCTATAATAAATCCCTTATTTTA
>NW_006160208.1:4539415-4559882 GCF_000334495.1 Tupaia belangeri chinensis | reverse complement strand
TTTCTAATTTCAGATATAAAAATAGCTTAATTTGGCAACAAAATTTGTCTTACTTTAATTTAGCATAACTGCTTCTCACAACAAGAAAAATGTCAGATTTTGTTTTAGAAAAAAGAAAATGTTGTACAGGCAAAATTATTTGTCAACCAAATTACAAGAGCACGTCAATCATGTCTGAGCTTTTTCATAGCCTGAAACGCTACTTCAAACTCTTGACCCTCGGGTAAGAATTCCTAGGCATCTTTTCTATCTCCTGCTCGTTGCAAAGCTTTCTGCTAAAAAATGGTCACTGCCCCTCCTTTGCTCACTCTCATCTGTGACAAAATGGGGACATTGGTGCACTTTTTCCAGAAAGTCGCCACTATTCTATGTTGAATGAGATTATTTCGTTCCTTCTATTTAACTTCAGTTTTCTCTCTGGCAAAATATAGAAGCAAACAATGCATTATCTGTTAAAGTAGCCCTTTCTGTGTGGTTAAAAATCCTGAACTTTACTGAATGGGGGCCAACAGGCTGAGCTCCCGGGAGCACAGCCAAAGGGGGAGGTGGAGGCAGCTGGAAGGAAGCCATGGACAGCTTGCTCCTCCCAGGCCCTGAAAGATGGGGGCAACTGCGACTGATGCAGGTCTGTTTGGGTCAATGGCAGAGTTTATGGCGTTCTTATCAGATAACGTAGGAAGGCAGTAGAAGGGGAGGTGGCAAGTGACCTTGCAATCTAGGTAAGAAAAGTGAGGAAAAGCCACTGAAGATAGACACTATGGCATGATGTGGTGTGTCAGAAAAGCCCAGGACCTGGAACCAGCAGTTAGCGTAATGGCTATGTCGCTGGACTTTCACGTAGTCAACTGCAGTTTAAGTCCTGGACCTAAAGGCTTAAATTCACACCGGGCGCATGTGCATGTGTGCCCAAGATCCCGAGAGGAGAATGGAAGAGAAGGGATTGTGGTGTGGCCATCCCCCCGGGAGGTGATTTCTCATTTTCTATCTCTCTGTCTCTGTCTTTCTGGCGAGCGCACGCACCCTATAGCAAAAACCTCTCCAAAAAAAAAAAGAAAGAAAGAAAAGAAAAGAAAAGCCCAGGACCCACCTGCAAGAGGCTGGACTCAGTGTGCCCATGGCTCACTCACAGCCTTACTGAGCCCTGGATCTAGGGCCACTCCCAGACCCGTGGCCTATTGCTATCTGGACTGCTGGAGTTGGTGCTGCAGGTCCCAGCGTCAGTGACTTCAGCTGGGAGGGCCAGGTAAACATGACATCAAATGACTTATCTGCATTCATGACTCGTCCGGATTCTTTAAATGATCATGCTTAGCCATTAAGTTATTTTGGTTAGACAGTAATTGTGTTCTCTCATTAGCAAAGTGGGAGGTTTAACTTGTTACATTTCACAGTCTGGGGAAAAAAAAAAAAAACAGTTCTTAAATACTCTTAGATAGGTCATTAAAATTTGGAGTTAAGGGAGCTCATAGTTAAACAAAATTCCTGAACATGCAAGTTTGTGTTGTGTTCACCAAATTCTGATTTGTTTGTTTGTTTGTTTCTGTTTCGTTTTGGTTTTAATAAGCCAGAAGGCACATGAGCTCACCAAAGACACACACAGACACACACACACACCCAGTGAGGGAGAAAGTACCCCATAATGGGGTATGTTCACACCACAATCCCTTTTCCTCCATTTCTCCATTATATTGGGATTTGCTTTCTTTAGCCACCAGGCCACAGAACCAACCCATCCAACAAAGTCTTAGCCTTTCCTAGACGCCAGACCTGAGTCTGACCCAGGCTGATCTTCACAGGTAACTTCTACTCACTGGCTCCCAAATCTGATTTTTTTTAAAATATTTTTTAAGTTTATTTATTTATCTTTGCCATGAGTGAGAGACAGAAGGAAAGAGAGAGACAGACAGCACCTCCAACAGGATTTTGACACCACAATCTACCCTCGGCCTCAGCCAGTTCTAGAACATGGGCATACGTGTGCTTGATGTACTCAGGGAGGGCGTTAGACTTGAGCTCAGAACCTTCTCATCTGAGTCAGATTCAGAGCCATCACATTTTACTGCTGTGCTTTGTCTGACCCCCTTCTCCCCAGATTCAGTCTTTGCCCAACCTGCCAATCTGTCTGTTGGGTCTCAGAATATCTTGTGCATTACCACAACATTTAAAAGTGTTCTTTGATTTTCTTCCCCCCAAACGATCCTCATTTTCTCTCTGAACGATGCTTTCCTGCCCTCTTCCTCTTATTCTCTCCTCAGTCTTGTTCTCGGGGTTTTACTGCCTGTCCTTTGAGGACGGCGGTTTCTTGTCATTTGGTTTTAGATCTTTGCTCTCCTCATTCTACTCACTCCCCATTGGCATCACTTTCACACCACTGCTTCAATTACCATCTTGTGTGGAAGCCCAGAACGCTCCTCAGAACCTATGACTCGATGAGAATATCCTATTCATTCCTCACTATTTCTGAAACTAATCTCGTTTTCTTTCCCTTGCAAATCTATCTCCTTCCAAAGATTACCATGATTGCCAATTTGCTATTCACAGGAGCTAATTCATCATCATCTCTCTCTCTCTCTTTTCTCCTTGACAGCTGCTCATCCACTGGCTCCTCCCTTTGAGATGTGTACGAACCTCTTAGATCTGGAGTCTCCTCCCAAGTGCCCTTTCCTTAGCTTAGAAGCTTGTCAGCCCTGCCTCAATTAGTCCCATGCCTTTCTATCATTTTCTCTCCTGATTTTGATCCTCTCCGAACCATTCTCCATATTGCCGTCAAGTTAATTCATAAGACAACAAAATAAATCGGGTTATGTTAACCCTCTTAATACTTTTAATGGTTTCCCACACCCACAGGATAAAATTCCAACTCCAGAATGGCACGCATTTTAGAATATTTGCAAGGAACATAAACTGCCCCCCTCCAAGAGAGGTGCTTCTTGAAAGTCACAGGAGTACCTAAGGGACACAAAGGCAGGAAACGCACCAGAAGTGCGGTTCTCATGGGTCATATGGCGTCTTGTCTCTGATTCCCTCTGAGCACCTGTTATAATAGCTTACTTCTTTCTGTAGACTCGCTAACTCTGCTTCAGGAGGCACATGTTGGAGAAGGGCTTCTCAGCCCCAGCTCTGCTTATATTCGCATCACACATTGATGTGAACTTTATTTCTTGGGTTTTTTGTTTGTTTACTTTTTTTTTTTTTAAGTTCATGCTATAGGACATGTGCACTCGCCAGAGAGACAGAGACAGGAAAAATGAGAAATCACCTCCCAGGTGAATGACAATACCTCATCCCTTCTCTTCCAGTCTCCTCTTGGGATTTTGGGCATGCACACAAACTTGCCTGGCATGATTTTCAAGGGGATTTAAACCACACAGTGGGCCTTACGGGATCCAGAGCCTTAACCTCCAAGTCCTCTGCTGGCCTTATTTCATATTTTAAAGAGAAGTCATTTGATCAGTTTGGCCAAGTCTGTGGTTTGGTTCCTCTGGCAGTGAGTGACCATCTTTTATCCAATCAGCTCTATGGCCACAGACAGCCAGAGCAAATATACTAGCTTGGTCCACACTTCAACAAGGTTGTGAATAATGCTCAGGTCTCACAGAAGATAAGGACTTGTCAGGTGCCCCCAAATTTAAACACTGCAAATCTATTATCTCTCCCATCCCTGTTTTCAGCCTCTTCTACCTCTATCAATAATAGCCCTATGGAATCCTGAACTCCCTATACATTTTCACCATCTTTACTTTTAACTATATAATTTATCTGCCTTGAATATCTTTTCCTTTCTTCAAATTCACCCTCAGCCCCTGAAACCATATACTTTGCAAACCACTAGTTGTCCTTAAAAATTCTCTATAAATCAGTGGCCAGCAGGTGGCGTAGTGGTTAAGGTGTTGGACTCCCACATGGCCAACTATGGTGTGAGTCCCAGCTTGAAACTCACATCAGGCATATGTGCTTGCATGCCCCAAATTTCAGGAGAATGGAGGAGAAGGGATTGCAGTGTGGCCATCTCCCCTGGAGGGGTGATTTCTTGCATTCTTGCTGTCTCTCTGGGGAGCACACATGCCCTATAACAAAATTCTCTTTTTAAAAAAAGGACAACAAAAAAATCTCCATAAATGTCACCTCTTTGACCATTCCCTTAAAATCTATGTCTAGAATTAGAGTTTCCATCTTTGGGACCCCCTCATATTTCAAATATGCCTTGATTAGTGCTTGATACTGTGTCATGTTTTATCCTCATCTATCATCTTTTTTTAACAATTATTTTATTTTATATATTTTTTGACATTCAAATCAAGGATATTATCATGTACATCATTTTTAACAGAGAACTTTATGTTCTTGGGTCTGGTAAGTTTTCTTCCCTTTGCCCTCCCATGCAGCCTCTCCCATCCACTCCCCTTCCTCACAGAGCCTGCTAGCTATGCTTACCCTCCTACTCTTCCACTTAGCCCCTCTCCTTAACAAAGAAAGACCCCTTTAATGGCAAGAACCATATTTTTTTGTTACTGCTTTGGCACTAAGCTCGGTTCCTGAGACATAATGAGCCTCAAATCTTGGTGAAAAGTAAGAGATAAGAAAAATAAAGAGGACTTAGGAGAGGGGTGGTTTAGCCAGACTCATCCTCTCTATTGTCAAGATCAAACCGTTGCTCTGTGGTGGTGTGCACGATACGTGTTCTTTGGAGGGTGTAGATGTCTATTAAAAGCAAATGGCCGTGATGATAGATAGCTTTTGGCCTGTAAGCCTGGTTCTGCCTTTGCCATTGGTCCTACCTTCTCTACCTTAGCCAGGTGGGCCACCTTCCCTGCGCCTCCATATCCCCTCTGCTCCCCTCTACAAGACCTTGATACAACACATTCCCTGGGAGACTTCAGCCCTTCTGCTTCAAAGAGGACTTCTTAGCTGAACAGGAAATGTTCTTTTTCTTTCAATATATCCATGTTAAAGTATCTGGTATTTGTTTCTCTCTGCCATTTTGTCTTATCTTGTCTGACATCATGAAGCACCAGCTCTCCCTTCAGGACTATGAATTCTAGGTTCCTGGGAGAGTTGCCTCAGCCCGTAAGCTTAAGGGCAGGAGTGAAGATCTCCTTGTATTACACTCTAGCTCTACATCCAAGCCTGAAGCCTGGCAGATAGCAATCAATCAATAAATGAAATCTGTTGCTTTTCTTACTACTTACTCCATTTCCCATAGGCATTCTGGTCACATGCCTTCTTCCTGGCTTCTTAGCATTGCTCACTATCACAGGACTGCCATTCTTCACTACCCAGCTAGCCAATGGGCCCGTGTAGTCAAAGGAAGATAAATGCATGACCCAACGTCCTTTCAACCCAAGAAAAAAGTCACATAGTGATAACTACTCAAAATAGATTCATAGTGGCACCAGCTGTCAAGAGGTCCCCTGGGTTCAAAAAGTCACATTTGATTTTTATCCTCCTGGAACGGGCTCTCACAGTCATTTCCCCACAGTTCACTATACAATGGCAACATTTGAACTGTGCTTTGTTCTCTCCTGAAGCTTTTCTTCTGCCTTTACTTCTACTATTTTGGCTCCCTCTTCTCACACTCTCTGCTCCTTATTCTCACATGGCTAGCCAAGCAGAACGCATCCCTCTGATACGTGCCAGTGTGGCTAAATGCCAGGAGTAAATCCTTTACAAGCAATTTCTACACTTTTTTTCTTACACTTTTTAAAAGAGCCCAATAACACTAGCGATAAAGCCTAAAGTTTTGTTGAGAGTCCTTGTCTAAGACTGTTCAGACTGCTATAACAAAAATATCATAAACTGGGTGGTTTATAAACAATAAACTCTGTGTCTCACAGTTCTGAAGGTTGAGAAGTCTAAGATCAAGGCCCAGCAGTTCCGTATCTGGTAAAGGCCCACTTCCTGATCCATAGTCTACCATCTTTTTACCGAGTCCTTTCATAACAGAAGATGGAAAGGCTCTCTCAGGAATCTCTTTTTTTTTTTTTTTTTTTTAAGGGCACTAATCCAATCATTAGGACTTAATCTCCTTCTAAAAGCTCCTCTTCCTGGGACCAGAAGTTGGCATAATGGCTCTGTCACTGGATTCCCATTTAGTTAACCCTAGTTTGAGTCCCAGACCAGGTGTCTTAAACTTGCGCCAGGCACATGTGCATGCATGCCCAAGACCCTGAATGAGAATGGAGGAGAAGGGATTGCGGCATGGCCATTCCCACTGCAGGGTGATTTCCCGCTTTCTGTCTTTCTGGTGAGCACATGCACCCTATAGCAAAAACCTCTCCAAATAAATAAATAAATAAAATAAAAGCTCCACTTCCTAATACCATCACTTTCTAGGTTAGGTTTTTAACACACAAATTTGGGAAGACACAATATTCATTCCAATAGAGTATTATGCTTCACCTTTGTGCCACCATGGTTATTTACTGGGTGTGTAGTGAGCCTGGGCTGGATTCTTTCAATGATCATCTTATATTGTCAGGCTGGACACTGTACTCAGTCATTAAAATCAACAGAAAAGGCTGAAGAATAGTTTTAATGATTTAAAGACAAACTACCTAAAAGTCTAAATCAACATTTTAAGTTTTTCCACAGAAATAATATGTCATTAATTTCTCCAAAGTCATTTCCTTATTATTCTAGTGATAATTTTCTGACTTTGGAAAAGGCTAAAACACTTACTGGTAAAAATGAGTTTCCAGGAAGTAGTAAATGAAGAGGGGAAAAAGGAGAGAAGAAGAAGAGAGTAGACAGAATGGCAATGAGAAAGAAAATGCTTAAAGAAGTAAAACAAAATGAAACTAGAAGTATGTCTAGATAGCCAATATTTAGGAGGTTATGATAGTCATAGGAAAAAAAGTTGAGCATACTGAATGATGGAAAATAAGTTGATATTGATATTTGCAGTCTCTCTACTGATTTCTTTCCTTATTTTGTGTATGTTGATTAATGTCCATTCTAAATCACTTCAGTGTTTTATCTTTACCAGACACAACTGGAACATTAAGATAAGTAATTGACCTAGTGTTCCCCCTCTTAAAATGAAATTATATCTCAAACTGAACTATACCAATGAAAAGAAAAGCAAACATAAATTTAGGGGAAGACAACAATAGGAAATTTAACTAATTTTTAAATGAACTAAATTTAATTTAAATTAGTGTCCCTAACTTGAAGTAAAACACTAAAAATTTCTCATTCCAATTCATGCCCTTGCTGCTGAGTATCTCATCTTCAAAAGCCCAGTTACTGACCTATAATACTGAATTGGTAACCCTTTATAATGACCTATTGAATAACATTAAATCTACAAGATATGTCTCTTCTGGCTTATATATAAAATACATATGGTCTCTTTAAACTACATAATGAAAGCAAGTATTATATGCAAAACTCATCAATAAATCAAAGCAGTCCGTGGACACTAAACTTTCTACCCTACTTTGAAGAGATCTGAGTTCATTAAACATGGGACTGCAGCAGACCCATTCCATCCCACAGTCAATTTGGAATGTAGAGCCATACCTTGTTCCTATGTTTCTACGCATATCCTGGGGCTGGACAATTCTTCTACAACATTTGTAGACTGGCCTCAGTAGGGAACATAGTGGTTAAGGCATTGGACTCCTTCATGGCCAACTGTGGTACGAGTCCAGATCAGACAGCTTGAAAGTCACACTGGGCACATATGCATGTGTGCCCAGAATCCTGAAAGGAGAACAGAGGAGGAATGGTGGCATGGCCATCTCCCCGGGGCAATGATTTCCCACTTTCCCTCCCACTGTCTGTCTCTGTCTCTCTCCAGCAAGCACACACATCCTATGGCAAAAAGAAATCTTAAAGAAAAATAAAAAATTTTAGACCTGGGAATGTTTCAGAGCATAACTAGCTGCAGCTATTCTAGTTGAGCTTGAGGGAAGCCCCCTGAGATGTGCTCAAATCCAAGCCAGAGGCCATTGGTTATGTTGCCCACGGGCCTACCACTCCCTCGGTGGTTGTGATTTCCTAAATGTTTAACCAAGGAGATGAACATGGAAATCAGTGTTCTAAATAGCTTATCACTTCCATTGTGACACTCTATCCTCCTCTCTTATTAAAATGTTTGTGGTTGGGACCAGCAGATGGCATAACAGTTACATTGCTGGACTCCTGCATAATTGACAATGGTTCAAGTCTCGGACCCAGCAGCTTAAAAGTGACACTGGGCACGTGTCCATGCATGCCCAAAATCCCAAGAGGAGAGTGGAAAGGAGGGAATGCAGTGAGGCCACCCCCCCTAGGGGGGTGATATCTCACTTTCCATCTCTGTGTCTCTCTGGCAAGCACACGTGTCCTATGGCAAAAACTGCTCTTAAAAAAATGCACATGGTGAATTCATGTATTCATTCTTCAATACAGCACAACCTTAAGTGTGTGAAAGATTACTCTATGGTTTCAATTAATGTATTCCATGGAAATTCTACCATAGTGAAATTTGATGGACATTTAAGTCCAGTTTAAAATGTTTATATTTAAAAAATTGCAGTAGATCACCCGGATTCCAGTGTGAGTCATAATAGGAGAGGCTTACTTGTGCTTTCACTGCCATTAAAAAATTGTTTTAGAGTAAACATGTTGTAAATTTAAAATTTAAAAAGTTTAAAGTACTTATGTACAGAAGATTACTATGAAATATTTCTTCATGATAGATATTTACTTAGATTTATTTTGACCATTTCTGGCACAATGAAGTCATATTTCACAATTAGCTGCTAGGAGACAATTAATTCTCCATGGGTCTTTCATATTTCCACATGTCTTACAAATGGAAACACTGGTTGTCTGGCTCTGGGTTATCTTCTCAAGGATGCTTTGTATAGCAAACAGTATTGAGAGATAGAGATATGAGGGCACTTCAAAAGTTCATAGAAAAATGAATTGAAATACAAGTTTATTTTGGTACAAAAAATTTTGAAAGTTATGAATAGTTTTTTTATTATATAATATGCATTTTCCATGAACTGTCTAAAGACCCTCATGATGTCTCCTTCTGAAACACAGGATACGTTTGCTTGCAGCTTTGGAAAATAAAGCCAGTATTTCTCTCCACAACAAGAAGCATACATACCTATCATAAAATGAGTTTCCCTCTGAGCAAAAAGCAAACATGCTAACTGCCCACTGCAAAAGAATCAGATGTCAGGGGCCACTGGGTGGCATGGTGGTTAAGGCGACTGCATCCCACATGGCCAACTGTGCTGTTGGAGTCCTGGATCTAGAGGTTGGAAAAATATGCCAGGCATAGACCTGTGTCTGCCCAAAGTCCCTACAGGAGAATGGAGGGACAGGGATACAGATTGCAGTGTGCATGTCCCTCCTGGGGTGGTGGAGGAGGGTGTTTTTTTCATTTTCTCTCTTTTACACAGTAAAACTAAAAAAGGAAGAAAGAATCAGATTTCCTAAGGTCATCTCCCTCTCCTCTAATACAACTCTCTTATGCACAGACAACACCTGGCCCATCTCACATTGCCGTTTGGGTATCATTGCCGAGGGAAATGGGCCGAGAGAATGTCAATATCTGAATACTGCTACTGCTGGGAAGAATATCTTTACTCTGAGATGAGAGTCTCATATCTTCTTCTAATATCCTTATGTTAACTGGTAATTCAATAAAATATGAAAACCTTCCCGGTTCTTGATATTAGTATTACTAAAAGCACATTATAAATGAAAGTGATAGGGCCAGCAGATGGGTGTGGCAGATAAGGGACTGGACTCCCACGTGGTTGACCATGGTTTGTGGTTCGAGTCCTAGACACTGTGGCTTGCAAATCAGGCTGCCCTAAATCCTGAGAGAAGAATGGAGGAGAAGAGATTGTGCTGTGGCCATCGTCCTGGGGATAATTTCTCACTTTCCTTCTCTCTGTCTCTCTCCAGCAAGTGCACATGCCCCACAGCAAAAAACCTAAAAAGAAAAAGGAAAAACAAACAAACAAACAAACAAAAAGTGCCAAGGAAATATACATTTTAAAAAAGGAAGATATTTATGTCAAAATAAAGTTTATATAATGTTGTGTTCTCTAATGGCAACTTTATTATAGTTCCACAGCAGTTTTATCCTATAAGAAAAAAAATGGACTCGCATTCTGATTCATATAAACTCTTTCCATTCTCCTTTAAGACATGGACTTTTTTCGTTCTATACCAATTAAGCTTTCAACCTGAGTTTTCTCCAGTTCCTTTCCTTGACCTCAGAAGTATTCCCAAACCGCTGGTCCTTTCTCCTGTCTTTCCTCTCAGCTTTGTAGTAGGTTGTTACAAAATGACCCAATGTGCTCGCTTCCCTGTCCCTGCCTTTGTGCTGTGTGTAGTTCTCTCCCACTTTGAACCTCAGCTGCCCTTGGATCACCTCGGCTGCCCTTTTGACCTGGCCCCTACAGCAGAAATGATCTGGGTGTATTTCATTGCCTCAGCCATGCCAGAATGTGAAGCCTTTTCTTCACTGAACCACCACATAATAAAGTCCTGGACAAAAGTCCTGGCCATCTTGTTGGAAAGATAGACCGTGAGGGATAAAAGAGAAGCCTTAGCACTTCAGACGTCCAAGCTAAGGGTTCAATGTTGGAGACCATCCTAGACCCTCTGGTCCCATCTGTGGCCACGTTCCATGAGCTCAATTATCTCAGGTGAGCGCCTCCAGCTGACACACTGGATTGTGGGAAATGGCAAAACATTGCTGCTTTATGCCCCTAACGTTCGAAGTGGTTTGTTAAGCAGCAATGCATAAAGGGAGCAGGTATAAACATCACTCTTCTTTTCCAGAACTCACTTCTTCAGTCCTATGGAGACTGTTTAGCTTTCCTTAACGTCACAGTGATCCTATTTTTCTGCTGGCTCCTTTCACTTGTCCTATAATGTGCTGAAGTCTTGTTATCCAAAGTAATAATATGAATAATAAAAACCTTTGAAACAATAACACACTCAAGAAACGGTGTGCTTCCATACCCCCAACGCTGTCTAAAAGAAAATGAAAGCTACATTATTTCTCCTTCATCTTTACTTTCCTTTCAGTTTTATCATCTGGGCTATGCTCTTATCTTTCTACAGTAAACAATGTCTTAAAAGTCTTACAACTTGTTAATCCCCAGCCCTGATCTCACTCTTCCTGCATTCGGAACTATTTAACCTTTGACTCTGATAACCATTATTTTTCTTCAGATTCTTCCTTTGATTGTAAGTATTTCTCATTTCCTTGCAGCCTCTCCGGCTTCCCTTTTTTTTTTTTTTTAAGAGATTTTTTGCTAAAGGGCACATGCACCCGCTGAAGAGACAGAGAAAGATAGAGAGACAGAAGGCCACACTGCAATCCCTTCTCTTCCATTCTCCTCTCCGGATTTTGAGCCTGCATGCACACATGCCTGGTGTGAATTTATGCCACTGGGACTCATACTGGGGTTGATTACGTGGGAGTACAGCCTCGTAACCATTATGCCAACTGCTGGTCCCTGGCTATTCTTTTTTAATATTTGTCTGCCTCTTCTCTCTCACCTGACCCTCTTGTTAAGACATACCCTCTAACCCCCTCTGCCCACTTCTTCTTTCACTCTAAACTCTATGATGTCGGTGTTGCTGGTCCCTTGGCTTTAATTACGACCTCTATTAAAATGGCCTCCACATTTTTCCAAACTAACTTCTTTCCCAGGCTCTAGAGTTATACTACATAAACCAAGCAGCAGTGTAGGCATCTCCTGGGAGTTTGTGGGGAAAATAGAATGTCAGACTCCACCCAGACCTACTCAATCAGAATTTACATTTTAACAATTTCCACCTCCTCCCCATGATTTCTATGTCTATGAAAATCTGAGAAGCACTGCTCTAAATATGTATTTTCCTCTATGTTGGCCAAAACAAAAATAATCATTTCTCCTGCTCTTCTCTACAGCTACCACAAAATAACTCTTTTTCCAGTAAGCCTTTAGTCTATATAATTTCCATATATTGTGTCACAACAACCCAACTCCTTGGAATAATCCTTTATTTCCACTTCTTCCTTTTCTCCCTCAAGCATTGGTCCTTCAGTTACTATTTGACCATCAGGGTCTCTCTTTCCTCTCCTGCTTTTCCTTCCTATTTGTAATATTGAAGGTTTTTGGTTTTTGTTTGCTTGTTTGTTTTATTAGTTTGCTATAAGGCCCATGTATTTGCCAAAAAGAAGCGGGGGCAGGGGGGGGGTGAGAAAGCATCCCCCAGGGGCGAGGGCCACACCATGGCCTTCTTCTCCAATCTCCTCTCCAGATTTTGGGCATATGTACACACACACACACACATAGAGTAATTTTTTTTTTTTCAAGGTGATGGGGCCAGAACTCCAACAGTGAAGCTGCCCATGTAAGAACCAGCCACCTTAACCACCAAGCCACCAGCTGGCCCACAACATTGAATTTATTACCTTTCAGGGAGACTATCGTAATTACGACCAAGCTGAGCACTCTCCCTTCCAGTGTATTCCATCTCACTGCTAGCTATTTCCTGCTTAATATCTAAAAGAAAAAATTGAAATCAATATAACCAATAAGACCAAAGTAATGCAAAAATATATAAACAGAAAAATGACTAACATGATAAGAAAACTCATGACTATGTTCTTATTCAAAAACCACTATGACTTTTGCTTTCTACGGAATGTAAGTTGAATGTAAGACCCGAATTTTCTCCCTAAGAAGGGACTAAGGTTGTCCTCCACTCCCCATTTAGTTCTGATGAAGATTTCACTTTTTTTCTCTGGGGCAAAGCTAACACAGTAAGTTATTTATTTTTTCCCCTTGCTATTTATTTTTTTTTCCTGTTTCTAGTCACTCTATGCTCAATTTAAGTGCTATAACACAGCATTTAAGACCATGCAAAAGGCAGACCCATCCTGCCTTTTTGGCCCTCTCCCTAGACTCCATATTCTCTGATCTAAATGGAAAACCATTTATTCATCTGCTCACTCAATCTGGAGTTCTCTTCATTCTCCCTATCACGACGATGAAAATTATACCTTTCTTCCAGGACTCCCCTTCCTATCATGCTCTCCTCAGTAGTCTAGAAATAGGCATTCCTCATTCCTCTGAGCCTGTTCAACCTTCATGCAACTGATTCCAGATCTGAATACAGATTGCCTCCCATTTTGCTACTTATGCACATATCTCCTCTACAGGGCTCAGCTTCTCAAATTGAAGATGACATCCTATTTATCTCTGCAGTCCCCACAATAGCAAACATAATAAGTACTCTGTACAGGTTTGTTGAAGCAATTACTGAGTAGATTCAGACCGTTCACGGAGTCCAACCCTGTTGCTAACTTATACTTATTTCCAAACAGTACGTTTAAAATATGTTTTAAATTAAAAATAGAATTTCCACCTCAGTTTGTTTCATTATGTGTTGCCATCACTGGTGCAATTTCCTCCGCACAGAACAGATTTCTTCAGAAATCCCAGTAAACCTTGGACCACACCACCACTAGTGGACGTGATTATAATTGCATCTTGGGTGCACTTTGGACTCCCAGGTTAGCCAAGGTCCGTGTTTCTTCTTCAGTTTACTTATAAATAAAACTGCCGTTGCCATGGTTGTGTCATCACAAATATGCTACCAGGAAGTAAAGGAGCAACCATAAAAAAAAAAAAAAAAAAAAAAAAAAAAAAAAAAAAAAAAAAAAGCAACACAGTGAAAAATGAGCAGCTCCATTCCCACAGCATATAATCATGTTTAAAAGAAGATTTCCTGCAAGAATGTGGAAGGGGCCCTAAAATTAAATGATATGATAGTGAAGACAAGTTGAGTTTGTTGACAGAGGGAGGAAAAATGGAAACTAGGAGCTTAGAAACTATCAAGCCCTTACACTGTGGAATTCCATCAGAGAAGAGGATTCAAGGACATGAAACGATGTAAATATTTTAAACTAGAATGCTCAGATTTACATGGGAACCTTTTCACTACATCAAGGAGCAGGAAGGAAGGAGAGATTGTCAGCTTTTGAAATATCCATGTAAACAAAACATGGGAAAGACTCTTAGAGGCCACGGCATGCATCCATCTTTCCTCTTTAAAAAGCAAATACGCAGCTCTCTTTACTTGAATGGTTAACTAAATATGGAATGTTTGTGACTGATGATTCGGAAGGGATTTTACTGAACGATTCTTAACTGTTGTGTTTGAGCACTGAGCAACTAGAAAAAGGAAAAAATAAATAGCAAGGGAAAAAATAACTTGCTGCAGAGCTTTGCCCCAGAGAAGAATTTGAAGTCTGCATCAGAACTAAATGGAGGTCAGTCTTAGTCTCTTCCTAGGAAGGAAATTCGAGAAGTCTAGTGACAATCACCACAATACTCAGGACGTTCTGCAGCCACAGATAGAACGGAGGCCTTTGTTTTTTGCTCTTTTCTACCTTTAGAAGTTCAACGTGCACATAACATTATTACTGCCCTCCTCCCTCTAATACAGAGAGGCTAATTATGTGTTATTCAGGCTCAGTTTGTTGTTTGTTTCTTTCTGCCTTTTTTTCCCCATCAGTTGCTATTTGACCAGTTTGCGTTTATTAACCTTTTTATCAGAGAAAGTTGACAGCTGGAGAAAAGTAGGAGATAAAACAAACCGGTTGACTTTGCTACTCAGAATTGTAAGACATCTTGCCCGGAAATGTCTTTCATTCCATGAGGGGAGGCTGGCTTTTCCATTATTATCTCCTCAGCATCTAGAATAGCCCCTGACACACACTGGTGATGCATCGATGTTTCTCAAACTAAGGGAAAAATGTGAGTCAAATTAGACGCAAGTGTTTGTAAACTATCTAAGATAGCCTCATCTTCCATGTACATGAGTAATTGGGAGTTGGCATCGGTCAAAGCCACATGACGACGTACAGGCGTTTGTGCCAAACAATGTGGCAGTTTAGCTGTTTGGCATTACAGAGTGGTTGTGACTTTTTTGATCAACATCCAAACCTTAAGTTGCCTCAGAGTTTCTAAGACAGCAGCTTAAAAAATGTTTTTACTGCAATCCAGAGTATGAAATAAAATTTACACCAAGATCCAACACACACCCCACACCAGAGAGAGAGAGAAAGAAACAGGTATATTTTAAAAACCAAAACAGAAGTTTCATTAATAATACCTCCCCTCGGTATGTAAAATAGACTGCCATGTTCTACTCTATTTCATTTTTAAATGCTGTTTGCAACCAACTGGATAGTTTCATGACCAACTCGTAGGTTGTAACCCATAGTTTAAAAATCACCCAGTAGAGCCACCCTAGCTACACTGGATTGTGAAGTGGTTGGAGAGGGTGACTAAATCCTCAGTCACAATCCTTGGTGCACACACTCTGAGGGTGCAGTTTCAAACTGCTCACAGCAGTCAGCTGGATTCTAGACCGTCTAGTTCTGGATGGAATCATGCTCTAATATCTGCCGATGGGTTTGGAATTTGCATAGCACCACTGTAATGCCTTCACCGTAGGGCATCTGCTGGGCTCTGAGCTTCTGGCTCTTGTACATCAATCACTCACAGCTAGTGACTCTCATCTTTCAGAACACACATAGTAGGGTTTCAAAGGTTGAGTACGAGTTTCCCAGTAAGCTTCACACTGGGGAGGATAATGTGACACTATCACCGGCAATGAAGATAAAGATCATTTGGACATTGACTTTTGATCAGGTGGATGCTAAGCACAAAGAGTCACTCTAAAGCCTAGGAAATCACCCTGAAGAACTGAAACAGGGACCAGCAGATAGCACAATGGTTACATCGCTGGACTCCCACATGGTGGACTGCAGTTCGAGTCCCAGAATCGGTGGCTTAGAACTCATGCTAGGTACGTCTGCATGTGTGCCTAAAATCCCGAGAGGGGAATAGAGGAGAAGGGATTGAGGTGTGGCCATCCCCATCCCACCCCCACCCTTTCTGTCTCTCCAGTGAGCTCACATGCCTTCTCTCAAAAATCTCTAAAAAAGAAAAAGAAGAAGAACTGCAGAAAATACCTGAATAAATGCAAAGAACACTGAGGTTTCTATCTTAATTATACAGATACTATTTCTCCTTTAAGAAGGAGAATCTCTCTCATGGCTGAATTGCTTTGACATCTGCACTACAATATTCAATATATGATAGGAGAAACAATATATGCTCTTCCTCCATAGAGCAGAGTGGCATACCCTTCATAAAGATAAAACTCACTTGGACAGGTAGACTATTTCCAAGATGTTCAAATTTGCTAGATGTGATCACAGAAGAATAGAGAAACGGAATCAAGTCTGCCACAGTAAACAGAACTGACAAAAACCCACACGATTTTCAATCCACCTCACCTTCCTGTTATTTCTCTAGACACACTTCAGTCCCTCACTAAGTTTCTATTGACCGTCCACCATACACAAGGCTCTGGGTTAGGGATTGGCATCTAAACACCTGAGATGCAGTCCCTACCCACCTAGCACTCACAAGGGAATGTAGAGACAAACACAGAAGTGATTTCCAAAATGAGTGTTATAACGAAATGTGAGTGATTGGCAATATAAAGCACATAGAGAAGAATCCTAACTCATCAAGGAGTTAGGCTTTTGCAAAGGATATGGTAACTGAGTCTTGAGGATGAGTAGAAATTTGCTAGATGGACAAGAAGGGACTTAAAGATAGAGGGAACGCTGCATATAAAGTTATGGAGTATGTAAAGAACATGCAGATTGGGCAAAAGGTCTATACTTAGCAGGGAGAGTTGAAGATGGGGCTGATAGTGGCCTTGTAGTACTTGCTTTGAAAGAGACCAAGTCTTAAGGACGTTGATTAAAGAGCTGTCAATAAGAAGTCACTGAAAGCCATGGGCATGGATGAGAACTTCTAGGAAGATTAAAGAACATGAATACCTCCTAACTCCTGGTGTTTACTTCCTTATAATACTGTTTCCTGGGACCAGTACATAACGTAATGGTTATGTTGCTGGACTCTCACATAGCTGACCACAGTTCAATCTTGGTCCTGGTGGCTTAAAACTCACACAGAGTGCATGTGTATGTGTGTCCAAAATTTCGAGACAAGAATGGAGAAGGGATTTTAATGTGGCCATCCCCCCCCGGGGGGGGGGGGGGGGGTGATTTCTCACTTTCTTTCTCTCTGTCTTTCCAGTGAGCGCACGTGCCCTATAGCAAAAATCTTTTTTTTTCTGAGAGTTTTTTTGCTATAGAGCACATCTGCTCACCAGAAAGACAGAGAGAGACAGAGAGAGAAAAAGCGAGAAATCACCTCCCCCAGCCCCAAGGGGATGGTCACACCACAATCCCTTCTCCTCCATTCTCCTCTCGAGATCTTGGGCATGCACACACATGCGCCCAGTGTGAGTTTAAGTCACTGGGTCCGGGACTTGAACCACAGTCAACTACATGGGAGTCCAGCGACGTAACCATAATGCTATCTTCTGGTCCTGCAAAAATCTCTTAAAAAAATAATAAAATAATAATATTGTTCCCTAGTGCTGACCAACAACAGCAGCAGCAACAGCATCATCATCATCATAGGTAATGTTTATTGGGATTTAACAAGGAACTTCATATGTATCGTTTTTTAATCATTACAACAGTCTAATGAAATTAATTCCATCCCCATTTTCCCAAGATCACAGATCAAGAGTTAGATGGAGTTAGACTTTGAACCAGGCAGCCTGATTCCAGAGCCCCTGGGCACTTTGCCACTCTGGTATCCTTACACATTTGTATAGTGGTTGTTGGCGCTACCTCCCTGGGCTCCTTAGCCTGGATAATAAACACTGCCTACAGAGTATTGAGTTACAGAGCTCTAAACAAGAGGTGTAGCATTCTGCTTGAGCTCCCTTCACATCAATGCTAATTACTGAAACTCTCTTGTTTCTTTAATTATTTCTCACTGCCCCTTTCAGTACTACCTTTGAGACTATTTTAGAGCATTTAACCTAGATCAGCCATTACTATTTGGCATATTCATTGTTGCATAATTTGCAAGTTGTAGAATTAAGATTTAAAAGGTTGGTTTCAAAGCCTACTGGACAGAATCACTTCAAATGCGTTAGGCAGTGGGAACCTCCATGACAGCACTGTGCTTGTTTGGGCTATAAATTTCCTGGGAAATGGAGGGTAGTTTATACTTACAACAACTGTTGAGTATAAATTAAATGTGAACTCCTGAAGCCAGATGCTTCATTTGTTATTTTAATGTGTATTTTATTTTCTAAAGAATTGCAGGATCCATGTTATCTTCTTTACTCAGAAACCGAGTGGCTGAAATAATCTCTGTCTTTGTGAGTGGAAGCCTTCATAGTCAATCAACACTCATTTGTCCTATGAACTTGAACTCTTGTGTGATTTTACTGGTGACTGGATTTGAAAGTTCTGTCTAGCTAACTGCGTGAGAGTGACAACTTAAATAGCTCTCACAGAAGTCACAAAAACACGAGGCCGAACGGGTAATAAAGTAGTCCGTCTAACGTTAAATGAGTCATAGTTTAGCATGAAGCAGACCGATTAGAGCAACACTCGTGAGTTGGCAGTTAGATAGTGGAGTCAGCTCAGTAATTAGGACTGTTATGATGGCTATTGATGCTAATACACAGCAAAGATGGGTCAAGTCAAGAGTCCACTCAAACACTTGTGGGTTCAGAGATTCAAACCCAACTTGAACCTTTTGGTGTTTGAGTTTGTTAACTGTTGGCTAAATGCCACTTCCTGTTCCTAAGAAAAGAGGCTTGAAAAAGTCTCATAAAAAATGACTTAAAAGACTTCCTTGACTTCAAAGAGCTCTTACAAAACAACATTTTGATGAGTTAAGTGTAAAGGAATCAGAAACATACGGATTAAATTTCCCTTAATAGAGTCATGTGTCTAAAAATCGAGGGAGGAAAAAAATGGCAAGTTCATCTTGCTTAACATGTTTCAAAAATGTCTAAAGTAGCTATTGATCCCCAAAGTGGTCTAATTCTTCCATTCCAATACAATGCTCATACATTAACATTTAGAAAGGCACACCAAAGGACTCAACAGAATAAAGACAAACACATTTGTGTACACTGGGTTATACCAGGTCATCCTCTCTACAGTCCATTTATGCCAGCCTCCACTTTGAAGGAAATCACTGAGTGTCACAGAACAGAACCAAAAAGAACAAAGAGAATTTCTAAACCAGACATTTCACTCAGGTCAAGAGTTGTCATCAACTCGCCATGCCGATGCATTTAAAGCTGACTTTACTGTCTGGATGAAGAGAATACAAACAAGCACTCATTAGCCATGAAGGGTCATGCTGAAGGCAACATTACCTATTGTATGTACTCAATTCTCACATTCTTAATTGTACGTTTATGGGTTTTTAACCTTTAAAACTAAATAAAGTGATGATTATTTTTCAAGAGGTGAAAAATATCTTTGAAAAAGAAAAATTGAACCCATGATGAACAAGTGCAAATCTTGGTCAAGAATCACTCTCTGTCAGTTTTGCCAATTTAACTGACAGACAACTCTATGTGATTTATTGTGTGTTTAGATATCTTATCAAGAACAAAGTATTTAACCTTTGAGGGTAAGTGGAAACAAGACCATAAATGTTTTACAGTGATGCATTAGATGAAAAAAGGTTTTGCTGACTAATAAATAGTCAATGTATTTGCCCAAATACGTTGATATACATATGTGTGTGTATATATATATATATATATATATATATATATATATATATATATATATATATATATATATATATATATATATATATATATATATATATGTCTGTGTGTGTGTGTGTTTATAGCAATACTTCACAAGAGAGATCTTTGTGATTATGGCAATTTCAGGACATTACAAAAATGTTGTAAAGAGGAAGATTTTTTTATCTCAATTTGTTTGTGATATGAACTGCTACAGTTACACATAAATTAGCTGCCTTCTTAAAACAATTAGTGAGAGGAAAAAGATCCTCATTAATTGAATCCAAAAGCACCTCTTCTAAATAGTATAGTTTTATTTAATGTCAGTGTGTTTTTAAAAAAGGGAAATAAACAAGAACTTTGAATATAAGCTTAAGGAATATAGTGTTAATATTAATGTGTATAATTACATATTAATATATGTGTATGTAATTCCAATGAAACTACATTGGTAAATGAATTTATAAAAGTAAATAAATATCACTATTTTATTAACTTTTTTCTCTTTATCTACAAATTTGATTTAAGGAGAAATGCACTATTTTAGCAACTGCCAATTGCTCACAGAACCAACTACAGGTTTTGTTTTTTTGTCAAAAATCACTATGTCCCTAAACATGCCCCAGGATACAGAGATCACATAAGACACAGGACCACCCTAGCCATGCTTCTACACCTTGGCAGAGTTTGGGGCGTCCAGGCCATTTGCCAATTATTTCAATCTTAGTTTCAGTTACTAGAACAGAAAGGTGAATGGTCTTGAGGAAAGAGTTTAGGAGAACTGCTG
>NW_006160208.1:4525360-4539384 GCF_000334495.1 Tupaia belangeri chinensis | reverse complement strand
AACCAATTGCTGAAGAAGGAAATAACCCTAAGAGAACCAAGTCCTAATACTCCAAGAGTGTTCAAAGAAGTTATTTCTCTTCACTGCTTTCTAAATCCCTAGTGGGAACTATTTGCTTTGATGGATTCTGATTGCCGCTGAGTTTACCTTGTCATTCTTCAGGAGGTGATAAGCATAGAGCATTCAGTCACAGCAGAGGACACAAACATCCTTTCTTTCAATAAAGATGACTTGCGATTTCCTATTCCTCATTCTTTTTTAAGTCTTAGGATTATCCACCCAATTCTTTTCCAGAGATCTTGAGTATTTTTCAAGGTGTCTTTCCACATATTGAGTAGTTATGCTCTAATATGATATAATTGCAGGTCAGGAAGCCTTTTATCCAGCAAATATCTCCTCTTCCCGGAATGTGGAACTTGAAATTCCACTCTTAGAGAACCACTGGCTTGCATTAAATATTGTTCCCTGAGGTTCCTCTTAAAAAATGTATTCCCTCCCAGAAGGGCTGGTAATAAAGCCACTAAAACCTCTGTGTTAATTAATCCATCAAGAGCTTTCTGCATAGATTAGGAATAGAAGGTATCATAAATATGAGGAGAAAAAGGGGCAAGGCTATTCAAAGGCACGTTTTATCAAATTTACAGTTTTGCAGAAAACTAGTTCCACTTTATATCCCTTAGATTGTGATCTTCTACCACCCAAATTAGATTTTCTCCCAAATTTTAGGAAAAAATAAATTTATATGCATCTTTTGAAGTTGTGCTACCCCATAATCAAATTCAAATAATGCAACATCATGTTGAAATTCCTTGAAGAGGGACAACAGCAACAAGGTCTCCTTCCAGGGTTTAATAATCTTTCCCCAGCAGCCCCAACCATGTTCATTATTCTTGCATTTTTTTTTTTAACTAAAAGGCTAGTTTTCTGGTTTCTTAAAATCATATCTAAGAAGAGAGTAGGGTGGTGAATTAAACTTCAGTGTTGGTTTTAAGATGAGTTTGGGGCCAGCCATGTTGGGGCAGATAACACAACCCCCTGCCATGCCAAAGACACATGAGACGGAGCTGGATCCACACACCGAGGTCTTGTGTGCATGCGAGACGGCTAAGGCTTGGGTAGATCACAGCATGAAGACCCTGTTGGGGGATACCCCTACTCCCATGGAATGAATGAATCAATCAAAGATGAGCTTAGATATTGCTTGGAATCAAAGCAGCAGATAAATGGAGAATACATTTGTGATACATAGAGCAAAGAGTTTCCACACTTGTTAAGGATCTTCCTACCAGTTTTGGTGAAATAATCTTTTTTCTCACAAAAGAAGTTCAGTTACAATAACAAAAAATAGAAAATTGTGGAATTATATTACCCACCAGCTAGCTCAGTAGGTGGTAGCATATTTGTTGATAAATTCCTTTGTCTCAACAAGTTGGGTAGCAAAGCGTAAGCCTTTACATTTTCTCTTTGGAAGAGATCCAGTATACTAATTTGTATCTCTGTTATGGTTCTAAGTAAAAATGATATATTCACATGAGTAAGAACTAAAAAAGGGAATGGAAAAATGAATACATTTGATTTGTTAGGATAGTGAAGTACTGGGAAATATTTCTCCAGCTATAATTATTACCATTTTACTAGTGAAGTCATTTTTTGTTAAGAATTATTCTAACATGGTAATCACTTGTTTTAAACCTTATCTTCATTATGCAGAATTATGGAAACTTTTGAACTATTCCAGTAGGAGATGGCTCAACAAGTTCCACAAGTTTCTTTCTTCTGTCTGTATCAAAGTACCCTCACTGTTCAGCCAAAATCCTGTTGATATCATCTCTACCTATGAAATAAGTATCTAAAAATCCAGACAGGAGAGATTGAGGCTCAACCAACAGCCCCAAAAAGCAAAATAGCATGTAGATAGGGAACAACAGGCAGAGACCTGGAAATAGGTGGCAATTACCCATGGAAGTCACAGGATGGAAACTTCATGACACAGAATAAGAAACTATAGGAACCAACAGTAAAACTGGATTGCTGACGTATTTCTGTCAAATGCTAATTAAATTCCCAGGTTCCAAAAACTAGAATGGCACCACAACCTTGGTTGAGCTAAGTCTCCCAGCTCTTGTTGGAGAGATAAGAAATTACTCCAGCCTGGGAAGTGGGTGTAGGTCAAACAAATTAACCTGGCAACCTGCTCCCTCTCCTCTCTCTGAGTAAAGGCTCCTATGAGTGTGTTCCTACCTACAGCCCCTGGCTGAGTTTCCCCTGCTAGAATGTTCTATTCTTCCTGTGTAATGTTCTATTCTTTTTTACTCTATTCTAAATCCTTCAAATCTCTTGCACTTACTGCAGAAAGCAATTCTAAGCCTTTTAAGCAATGCTAATACTCTCACCCCATGGATATTACTCACAATAGTGCTAGAAAATATTGTTATATGTTAATCACATTTATAATATTAGTACTGATTTATAATTAATCTGGAAAGTGGAAATAATAATATAACTGGTTTTGGTAAATTAAAATTTCACTCTCTTTTATTTTTTTTTTTTTAAAGTGGATGTAAAATGGGATGCCACATTGAGAATATAATTACATTCTTTCATTTCCAGCAAGAAAACTATTTGGGGCAAGGATACCTTCCAAACCTGCTGATGGCTTGATCTTGACTCACTGCCTTCAGAACTCAGGCTTTCTTCTAGATCAGTTCAGCCTCCGACACCTTCATGACTTTAGCTTTGAACTATCCTCTTGACTTATTTTGTTCTTTCTTCGTGTCCTGCTCAAATCATCCTAACCTCTGACCTCATGAGTCAGTTATAGCTCCCTTCAATTTTCTATCAAAGGTTAGTGCTGCTCTAAACTTTCGTTTTCCTTCTCAATCACAACTCCATTTCTTTTCACTAACTGTGCAACCATTAAGAAAAGATGCCACCTGTTCACACCAGCACCCAAGACTCCAGATGTCTGCATAGGCTCATATGGTGGCAACTTCTCCAGATAGAATCAAAAATAACGTTCTATCAGAAGTCATCTGATTCCTTGGGAACCAGCAGTTAGCGTAATAGCTATGTCGCTGGACTCCCACGTAGTCGACTGCGGTTCGCGTCCCAGACCCAGTGGCTTAAAACTCACACCGGGCGTGTGTGTGTGTGTGTGCCCAAGATCCCGAGAGGAGAATGGAGGAGAAAGGATTGCTGCATGACCATCCCCCCTGGGAGGTGATTTCTCGCTTTCTGTCTCTATGTCTCTGTCTGTCTGGCGAGCGCACACGTCCTATAGCAAAAATCTCTCCAGAAAAAAATAAAAAATAAAAAAAAATAAGTCATCTGATTCCTCATAGCACAAATTAGTTATATACGGGGATGGTAGTTTTTTCATCTTCAGTTGTCTCTGATGCAGCTTATACAAAATAATTGTTCTGTTAACTGAATACCACTCTGTAATTGCAAAAAAAAAAAAAAAAGTTGCAGCTGTTCTGTTGTCATTCTGAATGTTTCTGATACAATACTTTTAATAAAAAAAGGAAGTCATCTGAGTCCTGACAAAATAGTTAATAACTCAAGATATCTTCAAAGACAAGAATATAGAAGGTAAACTTAAAATTTATAGTAAAATAACAATTTAATACTTTTATAAATACACATGATAAAAGGGGATGCTTTCTTGGGTCACTACATGGCATTGTGGTTAAGGTGGCTGGATCCCGAATGACTGACAATATGGTTCAAATCCCAGATCTGGTGGCTTGAGAAACACCAGCATGTGTGCCGGAGTGCCCAAGTCTCAAAAGGCGGGAGAGATGAGGGAGAAGGGATTGCTAGATGACTACTTCCCACGAGGAGGACGATGCTTTCTCACAAGCCCTCTGTCTTTTGCTCTCTGTCTTTTTTCCTGTGAGTGCACACGCCCTCTGGAATTTTTTTTTTTTTTATAGAGGGGTAGGGGTCTCTCTTCTGGCTTAAACTTTTATGACTCATTCTTAGTCTTTATTTTATTACCACTAAATAATATTTTTTAGCTTTTTAGTTTCACCATAGGATGTATGCACTTGTGAGAGAGAGAAAGAGAGAGAAAGAATGAGAAAGTACTCCCTAAAATGGAGCTGGGGGCCAGCAGGTGGCATGGTAGTTGGGGGGTGTGGGACTCCCATTTGGCCAACCAAGGTTTGAGTCTCAGACCTAATGACTTGCTTTCTCGCTTTCCCTCTCTCTCTCTCTTTCACTCTCACTCTGTCCCTCTCTGGTCAAAACAAAAGTAAATAAATAAATAAATAAATAAATAAATAACATTAAATAAAACAATTCTTAAGGAGGAGAAGGAGAAGGAGAAAAGGAGAAGGAGGAGGAGGAGGAGGAGGGATGACCATGCCATAGTCCCTTCTCTTCCACTCTTCTCTCAGGATTTTGGACACTTACATACAACATGCCTGGCATGGTTTTCAAGCCACTCAGTCCAGGACTCAAGCCACAATGTTGGCCATGTGGGGTCCAGCTTCCTTAACCACCCACCACCAGGTGGCCCTTCTAAATTATAACATTTTAAAAATGGAAGAGTATTCTAATTTTGTTCTACTTTATTAATCTTACTTAGTTTCTCAAAACTTCTTTAAATCCCACTTTGCTCATTTCTTTGTTGTTTGTTCATGATAATGACCATTGTGTGCATAAGAGAGAGACATCGTACATAGATCCCCTCACATTCGCATCCCCTTCCTTCAGTCTTCCGACTTGTCAGAATTTGGACGTGCACATGCATGCCTAGCCTGTTTCAGGATAACCAGTCCAGAGATACAAACATGTCTGTCACGTGGCTTCCACTCCTGCAGCCCAGTAAGCCACCATATGCACCATCTAGGCTGGGCTTGCTCATTTCTTTATTGAATAAACAGGTAAACGACCTCTGGTAGGGAATTGAGAAGGCAATCCAACATACTTAGAGTTCACCAACTGAAGTCATTTGCCTCGGATGTACTAAAATAGCATGAAATAAAACCTCTTGCTTTAATACATAATGTGGAAAGAATTAAGCTTCAAAACTGACTTTATTATGCCATATGTGGTCTCCCCTAAAATTAAAACCTTAGTTAGTTGGTGATTCATTAAAACACTGAGGAAAAAATAGACCTGTTTTGTGTTTTGAAATAAGCATCATTCATAAATGCATGAGTTGGTGTGTACTCTAACAGACTAATGAAAATAAACAGTTACAATCATTATTATTTAAAAAATATATCATGGGATTCTGGTAGCTGTATTCCTTTTTTAATTTTGAACAATAAATTTTGAGTTACACCAAAAAGATCATCTTCTATAGGACATAGTATTTTCTTTCAAATATATGTAAAGATCATATTTTACCTCTCTCCAGGTAGGGACTAAATGAATCATTTAGAACAGAGAAAGTGAATTTTCTAGCCCCTGTTCTGGAGGCTAGAATACTATAAAGAGAAGAAGACAGAAAAATGTCAGTGTCCAAACACACATACTCACAAATTTATACACGAACGCACACATTTTTCAATAACGGTTGAGCCAATACCAATCTTATTTTCTGTTCCAATGAAAAAATATAAAGAATATGCATAATTCCACTTGAGGTCTTTTGCAGAGGTAAAAATCACGTTCTAAATCATTCCAGTGAAAATCCACACCAAAATTTTAAATTTATTCTAACTACCTACATGGCTTTCTTTAAATAAAAGTTATGCCCTTGAAACCAATAATTTAAATAAAAATTGAAATTACTTCTAATATTGGCATTACACTCCTTTTGTTTTTATCGTAAGGTTCATTAAAATGAAGCAGAGATTTCTGGAAAAGCCGCTGAAACATTTGTGGACTGAAATGAAAGGTGATCAGGTTGACTTTATTGCCAGTGCTATCTCCCAAGGCAGACTGGCAAGCCACAAATCTGAAGGACAGGTGATGTTAAATATGAAGGCAGGGCCGACGGCAGTAGTGAAGCAGTAATACAGCATTCTGCAATACTGTGATTCTGAATCCAAGCGAGAAGGTCCCCAATTCATGTCTGGAGGTCTCCCTTACACACGCCAGGAGCATACCCACGCCTGTGATCCAGACTGGCTAAGGCAAGGGTTGGGTCACAGCAAGAATGCCTTGGTAAGGGGCTCGCGCTCTCTCTCTTCAGAAAGACATTAAAAATAAATAAATAAATAAATAAAACTAATGGTAAGGGGCTGGCTTTCTCTCTTTTTAGAAAGACATTAAAAAAAATTATAAAACTATTATACACACACACACACACACACACACACAAAGAGATCAGTAACCACCAAATAAAAGTATTCTATTGCAATCACAAAAACATTTTACTTACTACAATTTTTGTCAGCTAAATTGCACTAACATTTTTCATATAATTAGAAAGAAAACACCAGGTTTATCTCACGTATATAAAAACCAGTGGGCCAGCTGGTGGCATGGTGGACAAGGCAACTGTATCCCACATGCCCAACCATATGGTTTGAGTACCCTTGAAAAACGCATCAGGTGTGTGTGTGTGCGTGCATACTCAAAATCCCGAAAGGAGAAATGGAGAAGAGGGATTTTGTCACAACCAGCAAGGCAACTATATCCCACATGCCCAACCATATGGTTTAAGTCCCCTTGAAAAACACATCAGGTGTGTGTGTGCGTGCATACTCAAAATCCCGAAAGGAGAAATGGAGAAGAGGGATTTTGTCACAACCAGCTCCCATAGGAGGTGTTTCCTCTTTCTCCGCATGCACTCTAGCATGTTAAAAAAAAAGCTAATTAATAGATCATTGTATTTGTCATTGCATATAATAAGCATAAGATTACAAATACAAACTGGAAATAAACACTTTCAGTTGATAAATAGATCATTTTGAGAGTGGGTATATGGAAAGTAATTATGAATTTCATTTCTTTTTTAGATTTGTCTTAAATTTCTACATGTAATTTGAATAAACTAGGTGTAAAAAATAAAGTTAAAGGGTTTACCTACCCCAGTAGTTTATAAGAAAGCAACATTAATTTGAACCCAATCGGTTAAATTTATTTACAGTTTAAAGTGGATAATTGAAATGCTTATCTAGGAAGTAAAATTTTGCAAGAAATATTCATATACTGAACTAAATGTATTTGCACATTTGATTAAACTCCATTCTTCCTCATTGTCTTCATCTTTGCCTTTGTCATCTTCAATAAATACAATGAATTTAGTATGTTTCTAACTCAACAGTGTAAAATTCTATAGCATCCTGTCGGCAGCAGCATGGCAATGTAAGGATAGTCCTAGTGAAGACTGGATGATAACTGTAATAAGAGTATTCATTATAAAATATGAATTGGCTATTTTTTAAACTTTTTACATAGACTGGTATATTTACAATGGGAAAGGATTAAATTATCCACACATATTGTATGTTACCAATCCTAAAAAGCATTTAAACACTGCACAACCTGTAAAATGTTTCCACAGAGAACTTAAAAATTTCACCTCCCTAAGGCTAAAATCTTGCCTCCAAAGAAATCATTTTTTAGGTTGTACCTGGAAAACAAAGTCGAGTAAAGAATTATTGGAGTTTATTATACGCCATCATTAAGTCTAGAGAAGTAAAATATAAAGTAAACTATTAAGTCATTGATTCTTTTTCATTCTCAAGTCCAGCATCTCACTAGCAGGAAGCGATAGGACATCATTTTCAAATATGTGACTTCTTTTAAGATTTCAGACTATAAATGGAATTACACGCTTTACTCTTATGAATCATGTTCCTACATTTAAGGGTGTGCCAAAATTCGAAATCAGAAAGGAATTTTCCCTTGGAGCACTTGAGAATAGACATCAGTAATTTGAAGTTTTTCCACTGCGCTTAAGATCAGTGATGGGGATGAACATTCATGGACTAAGATAAATGCAAGGGAATGGGCATTCACTGTCTTTTCATCTGGAGCTTTGTCTTCACCATAAGACTTGGCACGTGGAATATCATTTCCTCTTGAAGCTCCTCCATGGCTGAATGATTTTTGGACTGAGTTCTATCTTCCTCAGTACAGAAAACTTGATTGTCATATGGTTTGTAGAAACTAGTAGTTAAACCATGAGGACTTGTAATGCTTGTGAAGCTGTTTAAAGAATGTAGAACGTGACAATAGGAAAGTTCTTATTGAGGAGAACTCCCTGGGATAGTCTAATTTCTTTTCAGTTCTTACAAGTAATAAGTGATAAAATTTCAAATTTGTTTGCTAGTGTAAAAAAATTTGACAACATAAATATTTCATACTAACAGTCAGTCTTACTTGCCTATGAATGTATCTTGAAAGCAAGTCATGCAAATTGCTTGGTAATTTTAAAAACAAAAAAATCCTCCCACCCATGCCACAACAGTAACTCATTACTCAAACAATGCTGGTTCTATGGAAGATGACAGATTCAGTTCCTCTGTCAAACTGTAGGCATGTGCATCCATGATCCTGGCTGACTGGGAAGGCTGGAGGGCTGAAGGGATGGGTCATGGCATGGGACTATGTCAGGAGTACTTGTCTTTCTCTCCTTTCTTTCTGTCTCTCACTTCCTTGACAGAGAAAAAAAAAAAAAGAACTTAAAAATAATCCTAAGACTCAAAATCTATTGTCGAGAAGAAAAAGCAGTTATCTTCCCTTCCCTTCACCTATTGCAAGCTTGACAGCTGACACCCCTATTTTAAAAGAGAGAGATAGAGAGAGAGATGAGCAAGAAAAAAGCATACCAAATTTAATTAACCAAAGTGTCAAATGACAGGAAAACCTCCAGAAATAAAGAATCAAAGACCCAGGGTAAACTGTGTACGCTTATACTGAGGTTTGATAAAGAACGGACACTTATTTAGAAATGTGATTAGAGAAATAGGGTGTGTGGTCTAACAGTAATAAATTGGGGGAAACTGTAGCAAGCCCTGTTTGTTCAGACTCTCCTTGGCCTCCACCTATGGGACATGATCTCTCTAGAATAAGGGTCTTATTGACCTAGTTCCAGAGTAGCAGCTCAGGATATTCTCCTTACAGGCTCAAGGAAGAAAGTCAGGAGAAGGCCAGAGAATAACTTTCTTACATTCAAGGGTTTTCTCATTTACCTTCTGCTTAGCGTATTTAAATATGTAGACCAATGTGCTGTGCCATATTTGGGAGTAGTAGCATTTCATGTACTCCATCGCTACCAAAAAAAAAAAAAAGCAAGCAATATTAATTTCTGAAACAAAGTCATTTATTCCATTTAATCCCCAAATGTATTTCTTGCTGGAAATATTAGTGATACATGTCATTTTTCCTTGATTTTATAAGAAAAAAAAAACACTTGGGGACAGATGGTGGTGTTACAGTAAAATATGATGCTCTGTAAGGCTTGCCCACATGGAAAGGTTTCAGATTTGCATCTGAGACCTCCCTAAGTACACCAGCGTGCACATGCCCATGATTTGGGGCTGGTCGAGGCTGGGTGTACATCATGGCTTTAGGACTCTGTTGAAGATGCTGTCTCTCTCCCTCCCTCTTTCTCTTCTCATTGAAGAAATAAACTGTTTGAAAATGTTAAGAAAAGAAAAGAAACGTATCTTGAATCATTCTTAGCAGAATAATCCTTACGTTTGCAATGGATTTTATATTTTATGATTTCTTCCAGTGCAGGACAACCATGGATGGGAAGGTTGGTGGTGGTGTTATCAAGTTCCTAGCAGTTAAATAACACATAACCTTTTTTGGTCTCTGTCTTTGTGTACATTGTTGGATACTTTGAACCAATAAATCTAGACAGATTTGCCTTTTCAAAATGGTTTACCAGTAGTTTGAATGATTTCAATGATTCAATTTTCCCTGAATTCATCAGGGACCAAAATCAATGGTTTATATAACACCTCTGGTCTTGTTTCCTGCTAGTTGTTCACACAGTCTAAAGTCCTTAGTGATCCAAGTAGGAGCACATAACAGAAAAGGCAATCACTGGATTGATTGGTATTTCAATATGTTGACTTTTGTGAGAGTGAGTTTTACTGAACAATGTAACAAGGTATCTTATTTTGTCTGTTTCTTAAAATAACCATATTTCTACACAAAATGTAAATAATCCCTATAATTGCTTGATGAGACAAAGTATTTCGGGACGAATCTGGGTTAATTGTACTATCAGATTTCTACTGTATCTCAAAAGAAAAGCATTTAAATCTTTGAGGTTTAGAAACCTTCTGATGAATGTCCAAGTGAAAATTGTTTTCATAGACTAATAAACTAGGCCTTTTATTTTGCATTCAGTACAAAGACCAATATAATCGTATTAATTAAATTTTGGTCCTAATGAAACCAGAGAGATCTTAAGATCTCATGATAGCTCTTTCTATGTGAATTTTAAAATGGAAAGCCTTTGCCCGGGCATGTCCCATAAACACTCCTCCTGCAGTTAGAGCATTTTAATCATTAAACAATAATGAATACCTATTTTTACAGTGATACATAGAACTTTGTTGTTGTTGATTTGAACTCAATTCTAATTTCTTCTATTGCTCTCTTTTCTCATTATTTTGGCCATGGCTATATATTGAGCTATCTGCCATAAGACATTTCATCAGAACTGGTTTTTAAAAATTAACTCAGAGAATAGATTTTAAGAAAATAAACTTACCGAACTGAGGAATGAGAGAAATTAACTACATTCCCCTTCAGGATGTGACAGGCAATATGAAAAGAATTCCCCCCTCACAAATGTATGTTTTCTTTATCTGTTCTGCACTTGTGCAGTACACTAATACTAACAAATAGAAACCATGTGGATATAAATCTATTATCTATAGTATATTTTCATTGTGGATAATTCCTTAATGTAACTGAAATGTCAGCATCCAGCCCTCAGATTGGACATTATACACAGAGGCAATTGTTAGGAACCTTTCAAACAGTCTGTGTACTTTTGAAAGTAAATTCGCTAGAATTCTTAGGCATCTCGTATGGTTCTCAAACTCAGAAAAATAACTTTAAAAATTTCCTGTCTAGAATGCCAGAGAAAGAAGGCTATCAGAAAAGTCCTCTGCTAGTTCGTGTTCCTGTCTGAACAATTTCTGCTCCCTTCCTGCTGTGTTTCAGTTTGACTTATGGTAAGAAGTGATTTTAACATTTGACATCCTGGTGTGTCTCCTCCTTATAAATAGCAAAAATTGAGTACATTGTTCTATCTCACCTTTCTGTGTGGACCACCCGGAATCTGAGGAAAAGTTGCAGTTCACTTTTAGTAAGGTCGAATACATTGTGGCGTGTGTATACGGCATGTGCATATGACAGGCATGTCTGTATCCTTACTTGAATGCAGGCATCGCTGTATTTCGGCTATATTCTCAGTATGACCTGAATGTTCCCTGTTGTAATTGCAAATCTCTGCTTCTCCCGATGTCCACCACGATCCCCTGCCAGATGCCCAGAGACCTCCTACAATTGCTATACGTGGTCTCCTTACATAAAGTATTGATTTGTTATTCATGACCAATTTCTACATTGTTTCCACTCCCTACATCACCTCAATGCACTTTGAGTCATGTACACTAACAGATGAACCTGGGGTAGCGTGGTCCTCACCAGCACTGCCTCTCACAGACATCCTGGAAGTTTTGAGTCTAAAATTACACAGAATTGGTTACAAAGGCCTTGTTCATGCCTGAGACCTATAAGCAACACCACAAAATCTGGATCTCAAGTTGATGTGATATTGGGCTTTCTTTTTTTTTTTAAGAATTATTTTAATTTAACTTTACTTATTTATTTTTATTTGACCAGAGAGGGACAGAGTAAGAAAGAGGTAAAGTGAGAAAGCAAGCTGTCAGGCCTGGGACTTGAAACATAGTCAGCCTCTTGGGAGTCTAGCACGCTCAACCCCCATGCCACCTGCTGGCCCTGATAATGGGCTTTCTGAACAATATAAGGTACACTAAATTTTCTGCCTAAACTTCCAAGAAATACCTGTGTTTTGTTTGTTTCTTGGTTTTAGCTTTTGTCATAGAGTGTGAGTGCTTGCAGGAGAGAGACAGAGAGAGGGGAAAGTAAGAAATCACCCCTAAGGGGGATGACTACACTGCGATCTTTTTTCTTCTATTCTCCTCTCCAGATTTTGTGCATACATGCATATGTTTCTGGTGTGTTTTTCAAGCCACTGGGTCCTGAGTCTCAAACCACAGTTGACTGTGTGGGATTCAGTGCCTTAACCACCATGGCACCTACTGGTCCTAACTATGGATTCTTAAAAGAATTATGTCGGGGATCTGTCTTTCTGATGAGCACACACGCCCTATAGAAAAAACCTCTTCAAAAAAAAAAAAATTATGTCGGGGAGATGGTCACATACGTGCATATGGAAAAGAAGCAAAGAGAAAGCACCTCCTTGTCCCAGTGGTACCTGGTCACATCACAACTATTTTCTCTTCAGTTTTCCATCCTTGTCAGGATCCTGGACATACATGTGCATGCCTAATGTGTAAGCCGCTGGTGCCAGGATTCAAACTACAGTTGATCACGGGGGATTCAGCTTCCTCTGCACAGCATTTAACCACTGTACCACAAGGCTAACCCTAGATTATTTAGTTGATGTCTCTAGCCTCTAACGCACAGATGTCACATAATAGATACTTAATAGATAAAATCTGAATGGATGCGAGTCTTCTATATTCTATGGAAAGAGGCCAAATTATTGATAAAAGTATGTAAGACATGGTATTTATGGACTATAAAATGCATACAAAGGTTAAAGGAAGAAAATAAATGATTCAAGAAAATGTACTACACAAAGGGACCCTTCAGTCTCTTCTGTGTCAGGTGATTTACTTTGACAAAAGTGCTTGAGCCAGAACCCTACGAAAGCCTTGTTTTTGAATTCTGCCCTGCTATATCAACAAACATAACTTGCTATGAAGTAAAGTTACTTTCTTCTTTCCAGGCAAACCAGCAGGTGGCATAATGGTTACACTGCAGGACTCCCACGTGATTGACCACAGTTCAAGTCCTGGACCTGGGAGCTTAAAACTCATGCTGGGCATGTGTGTGTGCCTACCCAAAATCCTGAGAGGAGAATGGAGGAGAAGGGATTGTGGTGTGGCCACCCCCCGGGGGGGGGAGTGATTTCCCACTTTCTGTCTCTCTGGTGAGCACACATGCTCTATAGCAAAAAATCTCTCTTAAAAAAAAAAACAAAAAACTTAATGACTTTGCAAGATTAAGAATCTAAGATTAAATCTTAGAAAACTTTTAGTCCAATCAGTTCATACATAACTATTGACACTCAGTACAGTTCTCAATTTTTTGTATCAACAAAACTATCAGTAGTTTTAAAACCTATAAAAACTATCAATAGTTTTTAAAATTCCACCATTGCATAAAGTAAAAGATCATTTTTCACTAAAATATGAATATTTTCATAGACATATGTGCATTATACTTAGTATAAGACAATAAGGACGGACATACTATTTGTCACAAGTTGTTAAAATTAGTATCAATTGTTTGCTGTGAGTTTTTAAAATTGCCATGTAATCAATTACATTGAAATTATGCCATCAAATATTCATTCTTTCTGGAATAACTATAAAATCCAAGATAATAGTAAAATTTACACAATTATTACTGAAAATAAATTTGGTATGTAACTCTACATAAGGTGCATACAAATCTAATTCAAACTTTGTTATCAGCAATTTATCAACTTATAACGTAAAGTTAGAGGTGTCTCTGGCCGACCATTGGCTGTTTCAGGAGGTAAGAAGGTCTCTGACAGACTTCCTCCCAGCTCACAGTTGCCAGGAAATAGATCTTCGTCTGCAGTCTGATATCTGATTTATTTTCAAATTTTCTGAGTTTAATCCCCTGAATCCCTTCTCCTGAGCATATGAGCTATCTTTTTTGTGTAGAAGTCTCTATTTTAAAAGAGAAATTAAATTTATCACATAGAAATAATTATATGCAACAAAAATACAACATATAGTGCAGGAGATATTTCCAAAGGTCCAGCTATATTAAGATAAAAAATTAGATAA
>NW_006160208.1:4512529-4525207 GCF_000334495.1 Tupaia belangeri chinensis | reverse complement strand
ATTTGTCATAGGGTGCATGTGCTTGCTGGAGAGAGACACAGAAAGAGAGGGCGAGAGAGAGGGAAAGTGAGAAATCACCTGCCTCCCTTCCAGGAGGATGGCCACAACACAATCCCTTCTCCTCCTTGGATGTTTGGCACATGCACACATGCCCAGTATGACTTCCAAGTCACTGGGCCCAGGACTTGAACCACAGTCCACCATGTGGGAGTCCAGTACCTCAAACACCATGCCACCTGCTGAGCCCTAAATTATCTTTTATAAAAAGACACAAAAAACATTAGAGAATTATTGAAATCTGCATGACGTTTGAACACAATTCAATTACTATCAGAAGCTATCAAGAAAATGATTTCTGAAATTACTTCTCATTTCTTACAGATGTTTTAAAGCATTGCTAGTTTCAGCACAAACTTTTCCACCAAACCACTGAAGGAAATGAAGAAATGATAGGTACGATTCATTCCTATCAATCCAAAGGTAACTGGAGCATAGTCAAGTTTTCTTCCCATCATTTACTTCTTTGTCTTCCACATGGAATATAGTCAGTCTGCTATGAAAACGTTATGTACAATAACTTCTGTTTGGCTGTCATTTGGTGTGAGAGCATCTTCCACATATTAGGCCAACCTCAATTACTAGTATCCCACTAATAATTACAGTACTTACAAGGTCACCCTATGTGTGGTCCAATAGTTAAGGGAGACAGACCCCACATGGCTGATGGTGCAGTTTGAATCCTGGCCCGGTGGCTTGAAAAACACACTGAGCACATATACGTACATGTGAAACTCCCAACAGGATGAAGTGGAGGAGGTGATATTGTGGTATTACCATTACGTACATGTGAAACTCCCAACAGGATGGAGAAGTGGAGGAGGTGATATTGTGGTATTACCACACCCCATTGGGGAATGCTTTCTCCTCTTTTTCTCTGTCACTCTCTCTCATGCACAAGCTAACATGTCCTGTGGGGAAAAAAAAAAGAATAAAAGTACTTCCAAATGCCAAGTTTAGTCCTAATTTTTATCTACTAGAAAGAGAATTCTCTATAGCACAATTATGGACTCTCCTAGCTATTGTCATTTTGTGCAACTTGAAAAGCAACTGGCATGCTTCCCAGCACAATAAAAGCTATATCCTCTCATTTTTAGGAATCAGTCTGGTTCTGAAGACAAACTCAAATGCAGGTATGATGATAGGATTCATTTATAAAGTGACTATAAAGATAACGCAGAATCTGTTTATATTCATTTTTTAGGTTATCATCAAAACAAAAATCACTATTTAAAAATGCTTATAGAGAACTTGCATATAACAAAAAACGTATCTGAGGAAGAATCCAAAAACCTATTTGAGAATCACTGGATGAGCGGATAAAATGTTCATTCTCTATTTTTTAGAGACCCGCTTCTATCAAGCTTCCAGACACTGTCTAAATGGAGTCTGGGGTTCTCAGTAAGGTCACCACCATAAGTGCACACACTCAGTAAAAATATCAGCTTTTTCTAAGTGAATGCAGTGAACAGACAGATCAAAGTCACCTGCAACAACAGGTCATGGAACCACCAAGTTCAAGTGACGTTTACCGTTGATGACCAGAGATGTGAGTTTGGAACAGAAGCACAGAGTGTAACCCTATCCGGTAAGGTCCACAGCACAGGCTCCTGGTGATCAACAGGACCATGAGTCGGAGCAAACAACAGCAGCTTCTGCTACTTAATCAATCCAAGACGGCTGGTGGAAAAATCTCTGGCTGATAGTTTAACATTTGCTGGAAAATATCCTGGTTGCACACCTCACCTACCCAGAAGACCTCAGAATCACGAGGCACGAACGTAATTGACTGCAAAATGCTGCCTTATAGACTTCCCCAAATTTGGATGTCTAATGTTTAAATAGCCTCCTAAATACCTCCAGTTTCAGGAAATCTTCTGAAAAAGGCAATTTTGTTAATTTGCAGAGCTTAATGTAGTCAGAAATATTTATTTTTATAATAGTTGTCATTAGAAAGTATAAACAGCTGCTTCATTCAATGTTTATGTTGGGCAGCTCATTAAATTCTCACAATGATGCTATGAGCTCACCATTGTTATTTCCAGTATCTGGATGAATTAATTGTGACTTATAATCAAGTGAGTCAGTTCCTACTATAGCTGCTAAACTAATATGTGGTATACTATCCATTATAAAGCAGCCATCTTCCTCCTTTATAACCTTTATTTCTAACTGTCACCCATTGAATTCAAACCCTTTAGTAGAGGTTAGCTGTTTCCTTGACTTCATAGCATGTCATATATGATATATGATGCATGACGAGCAGCTCCCCCTCTTCAACTTCCTGCTTTGATTTTATTTTTCTGTATGCATGCCCAAGAAAACACACACACACACACACACACACACACACACACTTCAGTTTTTCCAGTTTATTCAAACACAAGGAAATATATTTAGGGTATGTATTAGGGAAAAGATAACCTAACAAAAAAGTTGTAAGGGAATACTTTGCCGGCATTTTTACAAAAGATGAAGATGGGCTTCCCAAGCAGCAGATGTGATAACACAGTTCGCACGTTTAAAGAACATGGCCTGATGAAAGCAATGAGAGAGAAAAAATAGTTGGAAACAGACCAGGTAGCACATGAGGCTGCTCTATGGCCACAGATCCACAGATCAGATTTCTCTCCCACCAAATGCCCAATCTGTCCCCTTCTGCATGATATGCCTGTGTCAGACTGTGCAGGAGACTGGACTTGATAACTCATGGCAATTTTTAAGCTATTTGTTAAAGACAAAGAAAATATTTTAGTTTATGAGTATTTCTGATGAAAGGTCATCTTAAGTTCTGAATTCCCCAGTAATTGGCTTTAGCTCTTGCATCCTTTTTCTGCAGATTGTTTTATTGTTTAAATGCTGTAGAAAATATCAGGTGAGTAATTTGCTGATATTTTTATTTATTGATAGATAGCTTGGTTAACTCTGACAAGTATAATATTTTAAACACCGTAGTACACAATTTTTCTTGTCTCTCTGTGTGCTTCTTATAAAGACAGAGAGAGACAGAGAGACAGAAAGCAAGAAATCAGTCCCTCAGAGGGATGACCACACTGCAATCCCTTCTTCTCTATTCTCCCAGGATCTTGGGTATGCACGTACATACAGCTGGTGTGAGTTTCAAGCTGCCGGGTCTGGGATTAGAACAGCAGATGGCCATCTGGGAATCCAATGACATAACCATAATGTCATCTGCTGGTCCTAAAAGTTGTTTTTTGAAATGAATATATGTGATGGCCCTGGTCACCTTCATCTTATAGAGGAGGTTCTGCAGACATTTCCTGGCTCGTGATTTCTACCTTCCTCAGGTGTTTGTACTCAAAGTCAGACCTATTCATATCATTGATTTTAAGAACTCTGAGTCATTTATTCAAAGAGTATCATGTACCTTTCCTGGGCTGGGCACGGCACAAGAAATCAGCTTTCTTGTCAACTGCCTTTAGTCACAGTAACTATGGTGGACGCTGTGAACTCTGAGTGGTAAAATGAGCGTGGAGCTGCACTTCTGGCTTTATTTATCAACTAAAGAGGAACGTCTGTAACATTTTCATTCTTACATTGAAAGTAATTACTGTCTACAAACACCTTCCCGGCTACAGTAATTCAGTTGTCATGAAACTGAATAAAAACAGTAAGAAAAAAAAAAAAAAAAAAAAAACGACTTTTTTTAACACAGTGTTTTACAACTTTGTACATTTCCTTTTAAGCCACTAATCATTGTGATCTTGGCCATAAAAGCTTCCAATGTACTGACACATCAAGAGTGAAATACCTAGGGCATTGTTCTCCTTGTGCTTACCTCCCACTTTTATTAGCCCGAGTTACCACCCGTGTAAATATGAGTCACTTATTTTTTGCCACATGTTTTATAATACTTCACCTCAGGATATACTCAGATTAGGCCATAAGCTCTTCAGAAATACCAACCAACACCCAAGGTCAGTGATTAAAAAAAAAAAAAATGTTACGCTGGAATAAAGCAAATAAAGTAGTATCTTTTTTCAAATGAATAATTTACAGTATTCTGCGCATTTATAGTTATGGCTTCAGAAAAAAAAAACGAATTTAATATCTGAATGAAGGTTTAGATAAAAACCACACACTCAATAAGCACTTAATGAATAAATAGATTGATAAATATTTTACACTTATCTAGTGTAAAACTCTTTTAAGTTATACAAATTATTATTTTTGGATGGTCCATTAAAGCATAACATTCAGCTCCTACTAGTTGTAAACACCACTGGACCATAAAGAAACAAAAGGGAGGAAGAAAAGAGGGAATGATACCGTAATATCACGGGCCTCAAACGAGGCAACACAGGAGGGGACATACCAGCAACCCGGATGCGAGGTGCCTGGGAACTGCTCCAGAGGTTCAGGCTTTCCATGGGATCTGAACGACCGGGAGCAGTGACCCTGAGGAGGAGAAGTGTTGCTGGGCTGGGTGGGAAAAGTGTCATGGGAGAAAAGAAAAAGGCAAGAAGGCAGGAAGGAAAGAATGGAAGGAGGGGGAAGTTAAGAGTCGGGAGTGGGGGAAGGAGGAAGGCAGAGAGAGAAGAAAGGAAGGGGGAGAATGGGAAGGAAGAGGGAGAGAGGGGCAAAAAATGAGAAAAATAAAGGAAGGGAAGGAGTTGAAGAGGGGGTGGCATGTAGGGGGAGAACACTGTGGGACTACTTAGCTTTAAGTGTGCAAAACTCTCTCTCTCTCTCTGTCTCTCTCTCTCTCTCTCGTTCTCTCTCTCTCTCTTTTTAATTGCCAGAAGATACATGCACTAGCCAGAGAGAGAAAGAGAAGGAAAGGAGAAAGCAATCCCCAGTGGGCGCGGTCACATTGCAGTCTTTTTTTCCTCCGTTTTCCTTTCCTGTCAGGATTTTAAGCACAGATGCATGCCTGGCATGGCCTTCCAGTCCCTGGGCTGGGGTTCGAACCATGGTCAGTCATGTAGATCTGGTTCTCAATGCGCAGCACCAATCACTGCATGGTGGGACCTGCCCATGCGGTGTCTGTCTTTTCCCTGCTTTCCCCCCACACACACACCATTGATCCATTTCAATTCCATCAGCCTCCTAACTTACAAAATACACATGTAGAGTGCCTTGAGTTTTTCATTTATCTGTTCTTAATCAATCAAGGTTTATTTGTAATCTTTATACATTTCTAAAGATAAAGTTTAATTTTTAAAAGATGTAGAGTTTTTTCTTTAGAATTTAAGTATCTGATACTGAAATCTTTTACATCTTAATTATTTTTCTGAAATATCCATCAGATGAACTATTCATCAAAATAACCATGAGAGAAAAAAATTTGCTTTGCATTTGTATAATTTTATTCCTAAGGGATGCTCTTAGCTAGAAAACTCTGCCTTTTTACGTAATCACTGTGTAATTATAGAGAATAAGCATTTTTTTCTTTTTTTTTTTTTTTAGGAGATTTTTGCTATAGGGCACATGTGCTCACTAGAGAGACAGACAGAGACAGAGACAGAAATCGAGAAATCCTTCCCCCAGGGGTTGGCCATGCTGCAATCCCTTCTCCTCTAGTCTCCTCTCAGGGTTTTGGGCACTCACACACACACATACATGCACCGGCATGAATTTTAAGCATGCCGGATCTGGGACTTAAACCGTGGTCAACTTATGAGAGTCCAGCAACATAACCATTACACTATCTGCTGGTCCTAGCCTTATTTCTTAATGCCAAATCTATCCTTTCAATAAGAGTAGTTGTGGGACCAGCAGTTAGCGTAATGGCTATGTCGCTGGACTCCCATGTGGTCGACCGCAGTTTGCATCCAGGACCCGGTGGCTTAAAACTCATGCCAGGCGCGTGTGTGTGCGTGCCCAAGATCCCGAGAGGAGAATGGAGGAGAAGGGATTGTGGCGCGGCCATCCCCCTTGGGGGTGATTTCTGGCTTTCTGTCTCTCTGTCTCTCTCTGTCTGTCTGGTGAGTGCACGCGCCCTATAGCCCTATAGCAAAAACCTCTCCAAAAATAAAAAATAAAAAAATAAGAGTAGTTATATTTATTTATATTATATTGATTATGCTGTGTGTGCACATTTAAGTAATTTTTCAAATGCCTATATTATTTAAATAGTTTCTAACAACGATGGTCATGTGATCTGGTATTAGTATCAGTATTACAATACCGATGTACTTGTATATGTGTAAAATCATATTGAGCATTTTATATTAAACCATTGCAAAAGTATGCATTACAGAAGCAATAAGACTTTATCTAGAGTTTGAAACATACAGGTGGTAAATCACTCAAACGCTCTTCGTCATCTTAGCAGAACCACCATTGGCGTTACCTGTTGCGGATAGTCAGAAACTGGGTGTGAATCAGGTGTGCGGTCCGATCAGGCAAATACTTCGCCCAGTGCATTTTCCTGCCTCTAGCACTGACACCTTAATCTTTCTCTGCATCCCTCCCTCTGGCTTGCAGCCAGGGCTTGAAGCCAAGACAGGCAGATTTCTTATGGGACAGTTTGTAAGATAAGCCCGAGTCACTCACAACCTTTTCATTTGCAGGAAGTACCACCCTAGCATCAGAGACATCTGGATTAAGGTCCCTGGAGATACCACACTGTACAATTGCCTCCCCACCATCACCACAGGGGGAAACAAAGAAAGCAAGAAAAGAAAGGGGATGAAGACAAATCTACCATTGCCGAATGTGACGCGGAAGGAGTGAATTCTAATTCAAATGCCTTCTATCATACCACAGTGCTGTGTGGTCACTGACACGTTAGAAAATAAAACTAAGGGGCAATGACATGCAGCGGCAGTTAAGGGAGCCAGTTCACACACAGTCAACTGCAGTTTGAAAATCAGCCCTGGTGGGGCTGTTAAGTGAAGTGGTGGTTAGGGGTGTCGGACTCCCACATGGCCGACCACGGTTTGAATCCCGGACCTGGTGTTTGCTTTCTCACTTTCTCCCTCTCTGTCCCTCTCTGGTCAAATTAAAATAAGTAAATAAATAAAGATAAATAATATAAGCCTTTCAAAAAATAAAATCAGCCCTGGTGACGTGAAAAACTAACTTGGTGTGTGTATTTCTGTGTGTGTGTGTGTATGTGCGTGTGTGTATGACAAGAGTCCCAACAGGTTGGAGAAGGGACTGTGGTGTGAGCACACCCTAGCAGGGGAGTGCTTTATCTTTCTCCCTCTCTGTCTCTCTAACAAGCACACACATCCCCTGAAATAAAAAAAAAAAAAAAAAAAAAAATTTAAATTTGAAAAAAATCATTCCTATATTAAATATCTAAGATTTCTCTGAGGACCAGCAGATGGTGTAATGGTTACATTGCTGGACTTTCGTGTGGCCAACTGCAGTTCAAGTCCTGACCCAGTGGCTAAAAACTCACACCGGGTACATGTGTGTATGCTCAAAATCCTAAGAGGAGAGTGATGGAGAAGGGAGTGTGGTATGGCCATTCCCCCTGTGGGGGGTGATTTCTCACTTTCTGTCTCTCTGCTTTGCTCTGTCTCTCCAGCAAGCACATGTGTCCTAAGTAAAAATATTTCCCTAAAAAAGAAAGATTTCCTCCTGTTAATCCTAGCACTTCCTTATGCTAACCATGATATTTATTTTAAAAACAAAAACAAAACCAAAATTACCTTTGCTATACAGAGAAGTGGATTTTTTTCCTTGTATTTGCTTTTATTAACTTAATTTCGGTTTATTAACTTTTTGGCAACAAAGAAAATCCATTGTTATAGAAAAAAATTAAAAAGCTAAAAACAGACGGTTTTATGTGAATATACTTTAGCTATATTCTCTCTCAACAAATACAAGTGTTCCTTCTATGGTTACTTCTGTGACTCCAAAAGGGGAGTTCTACGGGGAGAAACTGTTACTTCAGTGTGTTTTCTTACCTCACCTACCTTCATTACCATCGGCAGCTTTTCTTATTCAATCTGTGAGACATTTTAACATCTGCCCCCCTTTTCTTGGCTCTGATTTTTGGCCTTTATTTCTTCCTAACCCCTTCTTTTCATCCTACCCTAAAATTTTAAGGACATTGGAGGTCTATGTGAGTCCCCAGCTACTACTTTCCCTATTTAACCTTTTCAGGGGCAATTTGGAAATACTTATTACAGTTTAAAATACTACTACACAACCTTATTTCTAGGAACTTTTGCCTATGGACATATGTTACCAAAAAAAAAAAAAAAAGACTTAGATAATAGTTGGTCATAGTAAAACATTAGATCAAAATCTGGGCCAGCTGTGGCTTGGTTGTTAAATTGACTGGATCCCACAAGGCTAACTGTGTGGTTCAAGTCCTAAACCTGGACATTTGAGAAGCACAACGGGCAGGTGAGTGTGCATGCCCAAAATCCTGAAAAGAGAGAGAAATGGCAAAGAGGGGATTTTGACATGTCCATCCCCTACAGGGGGTGCTTTCTCTCTTTTCTTCCTCTCTCGCTCTCTCTCTTTCTTACTCTTTCTCTCCTTTCCTCTCTCAAAGGAGCACACCTGCTCCCTCCAAAAATTTATATATGTTTATATGTGTGTGTGTGTATATATATATGTATATTTAAAAAATCATAAATGCATTCAGTAAGAAATTGGATAAAATAAACGCTGACACAGCCCAATAATGACATATGCAGTTAAAAGTAGTAGTGTTTTTCTCTGAATCAACTTGAAATACACTCAAGATAAACTATTGAGTGAAAAAGGTTACAAGCAGGATGCATGTACTTGCATTTACACTGTATGTATGTACACATATATATATTGTGTGAAAATATTCCAGAAGAATATGCACCAAGCCACGAGCAAAGTTAATCACTAAGAAGTAGTATTATATGGAAGGTTTTCACTTTTGGCTTTCTTCACTTTCATATTGGGTTCTTTTTTGTAATCCTCAAGGGGTTCTTGGTATTAAACACTATAGTTACTCTGTAGTAATTATAAAATTTGGTAATAGATCAGGAACAGAAAGATAAAGTCCAAAATGATACCCGCTCATATAGGGAATTTATTATATGAAAATGGCAGCACTGGAAAATAATAGAAAAAAATAGATTTAGCAAATGGTATGTTTGATTATCTGTTGGAAAAAATTAAGTAATCGTTTCTATTCCTATTCTGAAACAAACATGTGATTTCTACATTCATCAGATGCTTATGCCTAAATTAGTGAAAATATAATAGTTCTAGATGAAAATTTTGCTAACTATTTGTATGGCATTAAAATTTAGAAATTTATTATCTATTTCTCAGATGGTGGGATAATAGAGGACTTTACATTTATTTGTTAAATGCCAATATTGTTTGATTTTTAAAACAATAAATATCACGTGTAATAAAGTTTTAAAAGTGGATTGGCTCAGGAGCCAACAGGTGCCATAGTGGTTAAGGACATTGTACTCCCACATTGCCTACTGCAGTTCGAGTCCAGGACCTGGCAGCTTGCTTTCTCACTTTCTCGCTCTCTCTCTCTCACTTGCTCACTCACTTTGTACCTCTCTGATCAAATTAAAATAAATAAATAAAGTTAAATAAAATAATTCTTTAAAAAATTTCAAAAATAGGGACCAGCAGTTGACATAATGGCTATGTCACTGGACTCTCATGTAGTCAACCGCAGTTCAAGTCCCGGACACAGTGGCTTAAACTCATTCTGGGTGTGTGTGCATGTGTGCCAAGATCCCGAGAGGAGAACGAAGGAGAAGGGATTGTGGCGTGGCCATCCCCCCTGGAGTGTGATTTCTCGCTTTCTGTCTCTCTGTCTTTCTCTGTCCTGGCAAGCACATGCACCCTATAGTAAAAAAAAAAAACCTCTCACAACAAAAATTAAATAAAAATAAGAATAGATGGGTTCAGAATGGATAATTGATATTCACTATGCAGTTGTATTTTTATGTCTTCCCCTCACAGTTGAATTATAACAAGAGCACATTTCGCATCAATATTGTTTTTATATACACCCACTTCTCTTGAGGGAGAGTAGTTTATCACTGATCCATGGTAGCATTTCGTGTTCATGTTTCTGTTTTGACCCTAAATTCAGTTCTATGCACTGTGAACAGAAGACTCAACATTCCTATCAGGGGGGCTTTGAGATGTGTAAACACATGCCATTATTTACTCTATTTACCTCCCTCACAATCACCCCCCCACACACAGAATGGGGGGTTCTGACCAAAACTCAGAGTTATTTTAGGTATCTTTATTTTTTTCTCTATTGCTACTGTTACCACCAGCAATTGACTTATTTTCCAAGAAATTTTACTCCTTTACTCGAAGAAGTAAATAAATGAGCATTCCATGCTGTCTTATTGAAAAGGTACAGAGAATCACCGAGTCTCATTGCGATGTGGAAGCTAGGCTGGTTTTTCTCCCTGGTGAAGTGACTCATCCTTGTCCATCAAACTTACAGTCTTGAAAATTCAAATCTTAACTTCTTCAAACTTTCCAAGGGGACATTTGGCAATACCTATAAAGAATTTTTTTTTTTGAGAGGGTTTTTTTTTTGCTATAGTGTGCCTACAATCGCCAGACAGAGAGAGACATAGAGACAGAAACGAGAAATCCCCCCTCCCAGGGGGAATGGCCACACCACAATCCCTTCTCCTCCATTCTCCTCTCGGGATCTTTGGCACACATGCACATGTGCTCGGCGTGAGTTTTAAGCCACCGGGTCCGGGACGCGAACCACGGTCGACTACTTGGGAGTCGAGCGACATAGCCATTATGCTAACTGCCGGTTCCCACAATACCTATAAAGAATTTTAAGTGCACAAAACTATTTTTGTATTTATTTAAAGAGACAATATACTTGTGTTTGAAAAAAATTCCCAAAGGATATCATTGAAACTCTTACTTTTGGTAAAATTAAGTACAAATGGGGTTGAAAGATGAGGTCGTTAAGAAACTTTTATTTTTCATGAGCTTCTATAACTAGAAAAATTCCGCTTCAGCAAAGTTACAAATACAAGTCATGTACTACCACGTTGCTCATAAATAGGAAAACCTAAAATGTCTACCATGCCCATTAAACACCTCCCAACCATTCTACTAAAGAAGTACGACCATATGCCTCCCTCCGCAGGTTTATAATTATGTTGAGAAGGCTAGGTTTGCAAATAAATCAATTTGGGGGGGGGGAGCCTCCTCCTGTAAAATTCTCAGTTGACTGTAATCAAATAAATGTGGCCAAAATGCAAACGCAACTAGGATAGTTGACTGAAAGGAAAGATGGAGATTTGGGAAGTAGTGATTAACGTGGAAATGCGTGACTGAAAAGGCCAAGGAAAAGAGAATGGTGTTCTATGGAAAAGGACTCAAATTGCTAGAGATCTGAAAGTGGAAGTGGCCAAGTGTATGTGAAGGTGGGGTGATGGTGGAGACAGAAAGAAAAGGTTGGTAGGAACAGGGAATGGCCTTTGGGATGAACCTTAAATATATTTCTAGGAACTTTTTTTTTTCCCTGCAGGTCTCAGAGGGTAGCTTCATGATTGAAAAGCTAATTTATAAGCTAATATGGGGGCCAGCAGGTGTCATAATGGTGGATTCCCACATGGCCAACTGTGGTTTGAGTCCCAGACCTGGTGGCCTGCTTTCTCACTTTCCCTCTCTCTCTCACTCTGTCCCTCTCTGGTCAAACTAAAATAAATAAGTAAAGTTAAATAAAATAATTATTTGAAAAGAAACTAATTTGAAAAATCTATAGAAAATTGTTTGTGATAATTAAATAATACTAAATAAGAAATCTACAGGGGCCATCATTGGTGTAGTGGTTAAGGCACGGACTCCCATGTTGCTGACTACTGTCTGAGTGCCAGACCAGGGGACTTGAAAAACCATGCCAGGCATGTGTATGGGCATGCCCAGAATCTGGGAGGAGAATGAAGGAGAAGGGATTATATAGTGTAGCATCCCCATTGGGGGCTGATTTTTCACTTTCCCTCTCTGTCTTTGTCTCTCTCTGGTGAGCACACACTCCCTATGGCAAAATATATAATATCTTTTTTTTTTTTTAAGAGAGATTTTTGCTATAGGGTATATGTGCTTGCCAGAAAGAGAGGAAACCAAGAGACAGAAAGCAAGTAGTCACCCCTCAGGGGGATGGCCACACCACAATCCCTTCTCCTCCATTCTCTCAGGATTTGGGGCATGCCCTCACGTGTGCCTGGCATGAGTTTCAAGCCTCCAAGTCTGGAACTCAGATCATATCAGCCATGTGGGAGTCCAGCAACATTACATTATCTGCTGATCTCAGCACAAAATCTTTCTTTTACAAAGAATTATTTATTTATTTATTTCCATGTATTATATTATTTTTTCAATTTGACCAGAGAGAAATAGAGAGAGAGAAAGAGAGAAAGCATGTCGCCAGGTATGGGACTCGAACCGTGTTCTACCATGTGGGAATCAAGCACCCTTAATCACCATGTCACCTGCTGGCCCAGCACAAAATCTTTAAAAAAACCAAAAAGAAATCAGAAAAAATGTATATATGAAAACATGCATAAATTTTTTAATTTTACACCAACACCAAATTGTATTTTAGGCACCAGCAGTTAGCGTAATGGCTATGTCGCTGGACTCCCACGTAGTTGACAGCAGTTTGGGTCCTGGACCCGGTGGCTTAAAATAAAG
>NW_006160208.1:4494696-4512469 GCF_000334495.1 Tupaia belangeri chinensis | reverse complement strand
GTGCCCCCCCCCCCCCCCGGGGGGGGGGTGATTTCTCGCTTTCTGTCTCTCTGTCTCTCTCTGTCTGGTTGGCGAGCGCATGCGCCCTATAACTAAAACCTCTCCAAAATAAATAAATAAATAAATACAGGTCATGAAAACAGCAGGTGGCATGGTGGTTAAAGCACTGGACTCTCACATGGCTGACTGCAGTTCAATCCCCGAACATGGGGGCTTGAAAAATCACACCAGACACATGCTCGCAAATGCCCAAAATCCTGAGAGCAGAATGGAAAAGAAGGGATTGAGGTGTGGTATCTCCCGAGGGGTGATTTCTCACTTTCCCTCCCTCTGTCTTTCTTTCTCTCTTTAGTACATGCACATGCCCTATGACAAAAAAACATAAAAATAAACTTAAAAAAAATTTTTAAAGATAGGTCATAACTCTTATGGGAAAACTAAGCCCACATAGGAAAACAAAGAGGCCAGGCTTGGGCAAAGACCTTGTCCTGGGGACATGGGGACATTTGGCCTACACCACTGCCATTGGACTCTCTGGGAATGTGCAACCTGGAACTTTGCTGCATCCCCTCAACAGCCCCAGACCCAGCAAGGTCATTAGGCTGTCTCTTCTTATTTCAAGCATTCATAGCCTGGAGTCCACAGTCTGAGAAGAGAGGAAACTGCTCGTTAAAGCTCAGTGGTAGGAAACCCAGACCTCCCTTGGAATTACTCCAGAATAGTCAAAGTATTTGGTTACTGTCTAAAGTAACCATGGCTACTGTCTAGAACAACAAAATTCCATCTAATGATACCTGAATGGCTTATCTTGGGAGGCTGTAGTGAGCTGACTGATGGCCCTTAAAAAGATATGCTAATGCCCTAATCCTGAGAACCTGTGAATGTTACCTTATTTGGGAAAAGGGTCTTGGTAGACATCATTTTAAAAATCTTGAGGGGACAAGCTGGTGGCATGGTTGTTGAGGCAGCTAGATCCCACATTGCCAACTGCATGATTCCAGTCTTGAACCTACTAGCTTGAGAAGCATGCCAAGCACGTGTGCCTACATGCCCCCAAAATCCTAAAATCCTAAAATCCCAAAATCCTAAAAGGAGAATGGAAGACAGGGAATTGCAGCATTGCCATCCCCCCACCTCCCACCCCTGGGAAGGTGCTTTCTAGCTTTCTCCCTCCCTCTCCCTCTCTCTCTTTCTCTTTCTGTGTTTATTCCGGATTATCTAGGTGATCCCTAAATTGAAAGATGACTGCTTTGTTTTGCCTTTTTTTGTTGTTGCTGTTTTTTAATTGTCCAAGACCAAGAGAAAGATGACCTGTAGCAGGATCTTCAAGTCATGCTGCACCCTCAGTCTCAGCTGGCTCATATCAAGAGCACACTGGTGTATGCCCAGCTTGTTCTCTGAGGTCTCAGGATGTGAACCCATGATCTTTCTCTTATGGGTTGAGTTGTACTGTTGCCACACCATCACCTGGCCACAACATGTGTCTATTCCAGACTTTCGAGTTGGAAGTCACCTGCCCACTGCACCAGTTGGCTTGAAGACACCCCAAGTACATGTGTGCATGCCCAGGAACCCAGGTGGGCTGGGGGAACGGGAAGATTTGTGGTGTGACAATGCCCAGTGAGTGCTGCTTCTCTCTCTCATGCACACACATGTGCTCTTTCACGGAGTTTAAAAAAAAGAGAGAGATGAACAGGAGGGCAGATAGAGGCAGAGATCATACCAAAGCCTTGGAAGCTGGCAAACACCAGAAACTAGAAGCAATGAAGAGGTTCTTCCCTACATTCTCTGCAGAGTGCCGCCCTGCCAAGCACCTTCCAGCTTCCGACCCAGAACTGTGAAACAATAAATAACTGCTTTTTTTGTTTTTAAGGGTTTTTGCCATAGGGCATGACAGACAGAGAGTTTGACAGAGAGAGACAGAGAGAGAAATGGGGAGAAGGAAAATGAGAAATCACACCTCAGGGAGATGGCCATGCCACAATCCCTTCTCCATTCTCCTCATGCACCTAGTGTGTTTCAAGCCACTGGGTCCAGAACTCGAACCGTGGTTGGCCATGTGGAAGTCAAGCACCTTAAGCATTGTATTACCTGCTGTTGTCTTAAAGCACCAAAACTGTCATTTTAAAGCACCAAAATTGTGGCAATTTTTTAATGGCAGCCCTTGGAAACTCAGACAGAGATAGTAAGCCTCCCATTGCTGGAAGTATTTAATAGGCTCCGTTCCACTTCACAGAGATCCAAGCTGTGGAGACAATTCTTGCCCAAGGTAGGAGGGTAAATTTAGTGAAATCTCATGATCATTTCACTCTCAGGGTTGTACTGTTATAACTTTCAATAAGCGATCTCACCAAGAACATAGGCTCATTCTGTTGTTTATTGTATCATTTCTGTGCATTTAGGCTTCATGACTAGAATATTAATATTAGGTACTGATATATTATTAGAAGTTTTATTTCCAAAGTTGTTAATATACAACCTTGATCTATTACACTATCACTTTTTCTTTTCTTTGTCACTCTTTCTTTTTTTTTTTTTTTTTGACACAAAAGGTTGAATCAACTAACATGAAAAAAATTAACTGTTCAGATTATGCAGCTGTCATTTTGCACGCTCCTTGGGAATATTTGGTGGAAAAAATAAATGGAGTTGGGCTGCTACATTTGTTACCAAATCACTGGAAATTCCCTTATTGCACTTTGAATCACCCTGAGACACACTTATTTTTAGCCATTTTCTTGATGTTGTCATAAATCAAGGTTCATCTCTATATCCTTGTGACTCATGTCTCATTTGCATAAATAAATACTAAGAAATGACAAGTAGAAATTTCTCTTTCTTTTTAAACAAGGAACATTAGCAGGTGACAAGGCACTCTATACATCTGGAAGTTTAAAAGTCTACTGCACTGAATTTGACCAGATTTTATGTTCTTCTCCTCTTTCTCCAAGTAATAAAAGTCACTGATTACATAGAACCTTTCTGAGGGTTTTCTGGATATTTTTATCAAACTTAATTTTTTTTAAAAAATTGCCAGAGTGTACATGCATTAATCAGAGAGAGAGACAGAGAAAAAGAAAAAGAAGGAAAGTGAGAACCTCCCCCCATGGCGCCTGGTCACACCACAATCTCTTCTCCATTTCTTCCTCCTTTCAGGATATTGGATGTGCGCATGCATACAACACACACACACACACACACACGTATATTGTCCCAAGCCCCTGGGCCTGGGACTCTAACCGCCTGGTTGGACATTTGGGATTCCACTCCTTTAACTACCACACCACCCACTGGCCCAACAAATCTAACTTTTTATATCTCTATTTCAAATAATATCTTATATGTTATGGTTATACCCTACTTGTAGCTGAGCATTACATATTTACACCTGCAATAGAACATTTGATTGCAGATGTAACCCTAATAGTAGCGAAACGTGTAAGACTTACAAATATTAGGTGTTACATAGAAGGTCAATCATAACACCAAAGCAGCAGCATGGGCCGGTATCTCTGCTTTATTGCATTCCCCACTCCTACTCTTTACCCTGTCACTCCCCCGTTATCCCCTGCAATAACCCCTTTCTGACCTATTTGAGGAACTCACGGTGTAAGGGGAAGATCAGATATACACACAAGTCGCAGCATGAAGCAGGCAGTGGAAAATAGCAAAGTTATTGACATGATGCTCTGGGAGGGCTGAAGAGGGAAATGTTGTTACATGTTGAAGGATCGGGATGTACCTCTGGAAAAGACTGAGGAAAGTCTTAAGGAGTGGGTAGAGCCTCCACCAAACAATGGAGAGGGAAAGTGGGTTTCACCAATCAGATGCAGAAGCAAAGGCCCAGCCAAGACGCTATCCTGAGACAAGATTTAAGACAGCATGGCAAGGAGGTGACCGGTGATGGGGACAGGGCTTGTGGGCTGCATTCGATTTACATTTTACTGTACAATTAAAGGGGAGTGATGGAGGACTTTGGAGTACAGAAAAGATCTGCTTTCTAGAAAAGCTCTATGACACGAAAGTAGAGTTAAATTAGGGTGAAAAGAGCAGGAACTCGGGTGGTTCTTCTTCTCAGGCAGCAAGTTTGGGAAATGGTAATCCCGGAATAGTGATGATGAAGAAGATGAATAGAAGTCTCCAGGAGAAGTGATGGAACTTTATCTAGCCCGGGACATGGAACAGCAGGCAACCTCTGGGGCCTAGAGTCTGTCTTGCTACTTAATTTCAGGCATGCTCATTCTAAACAACTGATAGACTGCCTACTTTTTAAAGAATTATTTTATTTAACTTTATTTATTTATTTTTTAATTTGTCCAGCAAGGGACAGAGCGAGAGAGAGAGAGAGAGAGAGAGAGAGAGAGAGAGAGAGAGTGAGAAAGCAAGCCGCCAGATCAGATCCGAGACTCGAACCATAGTCGGCCATGTGGGAGTCCAGCACTCTTAACCACCACACCACCTGCCAGCCCTAGACTGCCTATCTTAATGCTAAATAACAGGAGAAAGATCTAGTAATATGCTTTCAAATGCACCACACAACTTGAAGCGTCATTTGAATTGAATCCAAGTTTCTCAAAACCAAATTTCTGAAAATCCAAGGACAGTTTGGCACCTAACTTCGTGCAGTTTGCGAGCAGGACATGCAAACTTCCAGCCATCTGTTGTTTTCCTAGCTTGCTAGAGCAAACTCTAGAATGCACTCTTTTAGGCAGTCATTAATTGCTTTATTAATTTTTAGCCCGAAGGAAGATCGTTTGTATGGTGTGTACATGGATTAGTGACTATGCGTTGGGGCTAGGAGGCCATGTTTAATATGAGACTTCAATTCTGCTTGCCCCAGAAAGGACAGAAAAGGCAGCTACCATCTTCCACCCAACCCAGCCAAGCCCAGTCTTCCCATTAACCCTGCAGTTGTATTTATATTCAGCACTTGACTGAGCCAGTCCTCAGAGGCTGTGCCTTTCTCCCATGCAGAGCGCAATCTGACCTGACCGCTTACTCTCACTGGTCTGCTTCCTTTCTGCTTCCTCTGGTTACAAGGGTGTGCTTTCCCCAGCAGCGCTCTCTACAGTTGTGCTCCTGCTCTCTGTGCTGAGATAAATGCTGAGCTGTCTGTAACCCCTATTCATATGACTGCTCCCCTGTTGGGTTCTTTTTCTTTTAAATAATTATTTTATTTAATTTTATTATTTATTTTAATTTGACCAGAGAGGGACAGAAAGAGAATGAGAAGGCAAACCACCATGTCCAGGACTCGAACTGCAGTCGGGCATGTGGGACTCAGCGCCCTTAACCACCACACCACCTACTGGCCCCTCCGTGTTGGGTTCTTAGTATTTGGGTGAAGTGTTTGGTTTGGTTTCAGTTTCCTCTGGTAGCCAGAACCTTTGTGGGACAGTACTTTTACTGCCTTGTGACTAGACTTGCTCCCAACCAAAAAGAAAATAGACTCAAAATGCATCCTTCAGGAGGGAGCCTACTGCATGGAAAAGTTACGCTCATACTGTAAATAGCCCCATCTTTCCCACGGAGTATCTATACCTTCCAGAGTGGTGCAGCAACTCGGCTTGGCTGGGTCAGAGTCAGAATTACAGTTTATATTCTCTGCGGCCTGGTGGAGGTGATCTGCAGGTCTAGAGGTTACTTGGTTGGCTAGGAGAAGCATTCAACTAATTCTCAAACTGCATTTGGGCAAATGGACTGCCTATTCCTTTGAAGATGGATTTGCCCCATCTTTAAAGGCCTTCCAAGACTCAAATATAGCATGAAAAATAATAATTACTCCAGTTCCGTCTCTAACGATTGCTGTCAAACCTATGGAAGAAGGTCGTACTATGGAGAAATAATTCTCTGAAGTTTTTTTCTGTTTTTTCTTTTTTTGGAGAGGTTTTTGCTATAGGGCATATGCGCTCACCAGAAAGACAGAGAGAGACAAAGAGACAGAAAGCGAGAAATCACCCCCCAGGGAGAATGGCCACGCTGCAATCCCTTCTCCTCCATTCTCCAATCAGGATCTTGGGCACGCGCACACACACACCCTGCGTGAGTTTAAGCCACCGGGTCTGGGACTCAAACCATGGTCGACTACATGGGAGTCCAGCGACATAGCCATTACGCTAACTGCTGGTCCCTGGAGCTTTTTACTTTTCTGAGAGATATTTTTGTCATAGGACACATGCACTCACCAGAGAGATAGAAAGTGAGAAATCACCTCCCGCCCAGAAGGATGACAACACCCCAATCCCTTCTCCTCCATTCTCCTCTTGGGATTTGGGGCACACATGCACATGTGCCCAGAGTGAGTTTTAAGCCCCTGGGTCCAAGACTCGAACTGCAGTCAACTACGTGGGAGTCCAGCGATGTAATCATTACACCACCATCTGGTCCCTCTCTGGAGATTTTAACAGTTGTTTAAAGTCCTGGAAGACTTTTGAAAGTAACAGTGAGAGGAGGGACCATCCAGGTGGTGTGGTGGTTGAGGCAGCTGCATTTCACATGACCTGCTGAGGGAGTTAAGTCCCACACCAGGCTTGAAAAAGTCAGGTGCATGTGTGTGCAGGCCCCAAATCTCAGGACAATGATAGAGGAGAAGAGATTGCAGCATGGTCATCTTCCCTGGGGGGTGCTTTCTCACTTTATTTCTCTCTCTTTCTCCAGCAAGCGCATACGCCTCATTGCAAAATAAATAAATAAATAAATAAATAAATAAATAAAGTGGTGCAGGACATTCTCTCAGTCAATTGATGAAGCGGTGGTCCCTGGAGCTACCTGGTCTTGATCGTCAGGCTAAGGATTTCAATTCTGCTTGCCCCAGAAAGGACAGAAAAGGCATCTACTGTCTTCCACCCAACCCAGCCAGAGTTGAAGAGGTGGCTTTTGAGAAGTGATGACTAGAGTAGTACCTGCAGTAGAAGGAGCACTTAGCCAATAGCAGGAGAGAGAGAGGTTCTAATGTTGGCCTTGTCATTAACTAGCTCTGTGGCCAGGACAAGCCACTGAAGCTCAACCTTTCTGAGCTTCAGTTTCCTTGAAAATAAAACCTATACTAAATCAATAGTTCTCAGCTGATAAGAAAGGCAGAGAGGGTATTACTATCACTGGAAGTATGCACGTGTGTGTGTGTAACACCCATTCCTGCCACCAAACCTATAACAATTTCAGGATTTATGGAGGCCTGCTCCATGGCATAGCAGTAATGCACTGCTTGAGAGAAACCGGATCCCACAGGGCGACCACAGTTCAGATCCCTGGCCTGGTTAGCCTGAAACACACCAGGCGTGCACACAAGTGCCCAGGGTCCAGTGGTCTGGAGGACCGGGGAAAAGGGTTGCCTGCATGACCAGCCCCCATGGGGGATGCACACCTCTCTCTCTCTCTCTCTCTCTCTCTCTCTCACACACACACACACACACACTAATTTTCACATGCATGTATATGCACTCTACCATGAATTTTTTTAAAAATGGGAGGAAAAAAGAAATTTCAGGATTCAAGAGGGGGAAACAAAAAACAAAAAATAAGAAACCAGGAATGTTTTGGAAACATTCCTGATACGGGTTTGATGCAAACCATCCCGGCCTTTGTCATTTGTCCCCACAACTTTCTGGTGGGTAACCTCTGGATTACAGGATATCTAGGGTCCCTTTTGTCTCTAGCATTATATGACACTACCTGAAAAAGAAAATCAGGATATCATGATTAGGACCATCAAATTGCAGAGAAGTTCCAACAGCATATCTGATGGCTTATTTCTAAAACCAAGTAACCTTCATCTTAAAGCAATGCAGCTGAGAAAATTATAGGTCTTGATGTGAAATAGTTTATTATTGAAGTGAACTAAAAGAGAAACACCACAGGAAGGTGAAGAATGAGTGTTACCTTGTAATGAAAAAGCTTCATGTATAAACAGAGAGAAAACTTTTACTGGAAAATTGACAGCTTAAGGAGCACAAATTCTATGTGATTTTTAGTATTCAATATTTTTAAAGTGTGTAATTTTAAAGGATAGACTTTGTCTTATTATCATACCATGTAATTTGGTAAGAGAATAGAGATACGACACAAACAATTATCTATTATAGTACTTTAATGTACTGCTTGCAACAATTGCCCTTTGAAATCAACAGTCATTGCATTCCACTTTCAAATGCGTCACTTCCCTCTCTTCCTACTGTCACTCATGGGTTCAGTTCAAGACCTATCCTAAAAACAACTAAGAGAAACCCATTGGCACAAATTTTGACGAGTTTATGAACTTCCACATTCCTGTCCTCTTTCACACTCACAGAACAATCTCCCTTCACACAAAGGAATTGTAAAGTAAAAAAAGATCTGTCCTTGAAAAAAGAACATTCATATAAAAATCAGAATGGGAAATATTTCTTCAATAAAATAAGAGAATGGGAAACGATTTCTTCAATAAACATGGAGCACCGACCTCATGTCAAGTACTAGTTGAGGTATTAAGACTAGGAAGACAAATACAGATATTCCCCCACTGACAATGACGGAGCTACATCTGGATAAACTCATCAAACTTAAAAATATCCTAAGTCAAAATGCATTTGATATGCTTAACCTCCCGGACACCATAGCTTAACCTAACCTACCTTAAACATGATCAGAACACTTTCGGTATCTATGGCCAAGCAAAATTATTTCACACAAAGTTTTATCATAGCAGGTCAGATGGTGACCTGGTGGTTAAGGCAGCTGGACCCCACATGGCTAACTGTGCAGTTCGAGTCCCAGACTCAGTGGCTTAAAAAACATGTGAGGTACTTGGGTGTGCCCAAAATCTTGAAAGGGGGATAAAGAGAAGAGAAGGGATTGTGACCACCCCTCATGGAGGGTGCTTTCTCACTATAAAATAATAATAATAATAAGGATAATAAAATGTTGTCTGTTACAGTTTCTACTGAATGCATGTTGTTTTCACACCGTCAACAAATGGGAAATTTGCACATCAAACCTTCGTAAGTCAAGGGTCATCTGTGATATATGGTCTTTTCTCTGAAAACATAAATATTTTAGTAGAGGAAACAGCAAAGTAACTCACTGTTTCGGTGATAGGATGGCTGTGTGGAAGCTCCTAGCAGAGGTTTTTAAAATTAGATTAGGAGATGAAGGAGAGACTCTTTTAATAAATGATGCTTTTGTTAAGATGCAGGTATACATCTTTGAAGAATATGTATACAAGTCAGCAAGTAAGAAGGGAGACAGGATGGGGCTAGCCTATGCCATGGTCCCTAAGGCAGCTGGATCCTACAAGGCCAACAGCGTAGTTCAAGTCCCAAACCAGGTAACCTGAAGAACACACCAGGCACCTGTGTACGTGAGGCCAAAATCCTGAAAGGAGGGAGAAATAGAAGAGAAGGAATTGCACCATGACCCTTTCCAATGAAGGGTTCTCTCACTCTTTTTCTCTCTCTCTCTTTTCTTCCCTCTCCCTTTCCAGTGAGTATATGTGCCCTCTGGGAAAATTAAAAAAAAAAAAAAACAAGAAAGGGAGAAAGGAGAAGAGAATGAAGCAAGTTTTAAAGTAAAGAAACAATGTGTTGTTTCCACAGTAAGGAGAAGTGGAATAATGGAACAATGCTGGGAAAAAGGCAAGACAACTTCCAAAAGATGCAGGAGAAAGCATTGGATCCCCAGCTAAGGAATTTGAACTTTACTCAGCAAGCGACGGGGAGACTTTGAAGAACTTTTAAATAAGGAAATGACATGATAGGGCAAGTATTCTACATCAATTGTTTGACAGCATTCTGAATAATAGTTTAAAAAGGAAGCAAGGCTGGAAGCAAGAATTTTAATTAGGTGGTTAATGCAATATATCAGGCAAAAAGTATGCACTCCTAACCAAAAGTGATGATCTAAGATAGAAGAGGTGGGATTCTCGCTGAGAAGTGCTCAAGGGGTAGAATTCAAAGAACTCCATGACTGGTTCAGTTCAAGAGCTGAGGGAGAAGGATAAGGGGAGGCTGTCACTCTGGATTCAGGCTTTGTCAATCAAATAGTAATTCCATTTATTGGTTTAGCTAGGGAAGTAAAAAGTAATTCGTTGCCTAGAAAATTTCTTTGAAATAGTTAAGGTTGAGGCTCTTGCAGGACCAATAAGTGTAGAGATCCTGGAAACCATTGGATATAGATATATGGAGGCTATAATTAAATCAGACTTGGGACCAGCAGTTGGAGTAATGGCTATGTTGCCGGACTCCCATATAATCGACTGTGGTTCGAGTCCCAGATTCAGTGACTTAAACTCACGCTGGGTACGTGTGCGTGCCCAAGATCCTGAGAGGAGAAAGAAGGAGAATGGATTGTGGCATGGCCATACTCCCGGGGGGTGATTTCTCGCTTTCTGTCTCTCTGTCTCTCTTTGTCTGTCTGGTGAGCGCATGTGCCCTATAGCAAAAACCTCTCCAAGAAAAAAAAATATATATCCAGTATGAAAATAATACATACTCAGCAAAACATTGGGAAGAAAGCGTATCATAAATTTAGTAGAAGTTATCTTTGTTAGATTTATGAATGGATTTTTTTCTTTTCTCCCTTTTTTACCTATTTGCTAAATTTAGGTAATGAGTACATAATGCTTTTGTTGTGCCTCGTCTTCCTTTTTATAATAAAATAAATAGTAATAATAAAAAAAAGTCAGTGTGGTCAAGAGTATCTGAAGCAGCAAACTTAAGAAAGGAAAGTATCATGGCCAGCAGGTGGCACGGTGGCTAAGGTGCTGGGCTCCCACATTGCTGACCATGGTTCGAGTCCCACCTGGCGACTTGCTCCCTCTCTCTCTGTCTCTCTCTCTCTCTCTCTCATGCTCATGCGCTATAGCAAATTAAATAATAATAATTTTAATAATAAGGAATATTTTTTTTAAAAAGGAAAGTATCTAATACTATGACAATATGAATGCAATTTGAGGATTTTACTAGAATTTCCTTTCCATGCATAAAATGGTAAATCTAGGGGCTGGCAGATGGGATGGTGGTTAAAAGGACTGGATTCCCACAAGGCTAACTGCAGTTTGAGTCCCAGAGCTGGAGGCTTGCTTTCTCACTTTTCTTTTCTCTCTTTCTCTATCTCTTTGACTAAATTAGATTAAAAAAATTCTTTAACGAAAAAAAAAAAAAGGAAGAAGAAAGGCGAGAAGTGAAAAGCCAACGCATAAGAGACTCTGAACAAGACCTTGACCATTAGAAAGCGTTCTTTCAGCAGCTATCAATGAGAGAGTGAGTTTGGTGATTTTTGCATTTTTTTTCTTTATTCATAAATAAAGCATGTGTGTACATACATGAGAGCAGAGAAACAAAGAGAGAGAGAGAGAGAGAGAGCAAGATGCGCACCCTCTGCAGGGTCTGGTCATTTCGTGCTCCCCTTCCAGTGCACTTGAGTCCGATGGAGTCTGAGATTCAAACTCTAGTTGCCACGTGGGATCCATGCCTCCTGAGCAGTTCATCACTGCTGTGCCAAAGCGCCCACCTGCAGGATACTTTTTGAATGCATTGTATACTCAGATCCTTGTTTCTAAAGACTTGCAAACCAAAGCCCTTGAAGCTCATCTAAAACAACGCCCACAAAGAAGAAAGTCGATAAACAAGGAAAAGAGCGGGATTCCCATTCACGATCCCAATATTTGGATCTTTCAATAATTAAGACTCTACTCTCTACTTTGAGGGGGCCTGGCGTCTAGCCCTAGTTTTGTTATTAACAAAGGTACACAGGCTTATCTAACTCAAATCTGTTTTTCCCATCTAATTTGAAGAAAATGATCGTTGATAATTTTTGTCAGAAATACAGTAAAGAAGCCTAGGGGTATCAGTGAAAGAATACAAGGCCGAAACTTGGCTAAGTGCTGCCGATTCCCTCTCAACAGTGACGTCTACACGAAGACATTTCCATTTCCTGCAAAGTTGAATCTAACATCCCTTCCAGCTCTTAATTCTAAAGTCCTAAAAAATCTAAGTGAATGGAGATAAAAGATAGGATATTGAAGGGATTTTGCCTTAGCTAATTGCTCAGATTAATTTACATTTTTTTAAAGGTTTATGCCGTAGGACGTGTGCTCATTGGTGAGGCAGAAAGAGACAGAGAGAGAGAGAGACAGAGAGACAGAGAGAGAGAAAGTGAGAAATCATCCCCAGAGGGAATGGCCATGCTGCAATCCCATCGCCTTCATTCTCCTCCTGGGATTTTGGTCACGCGTGCTATACCCAGTGTGATTTTCAAGCTGCCAGGTCTAGACTCGAACTGTGGTTGGCCATGTGGGAGATCAATGCCTTAACCAGCATGAGATTAATTGATTTTTAATCTTTTATAGTAGTACAGGCTTTTCTGTCTAAAGACCATATATTGTAGAAATGGACATTTCTTGGTTAGGTGGTAGGACTCTAGAACTCCCGCATTCTACTTTGAGAACAGTATAAGGTCATTTCTTCTTGTGTTATATAGGAAATGGAATTTAAGGCTTGTTTAAGAAGTGCAGTTCATTCTGTTTAAAATCTGATTAAAAAAATTAAGTGAAGACCTTTATATTAGCATGGTTTTATAAGTCAGCATCTTTTCCATTCTTTTTCCGGAACTCAAATAAAGCAGCACAGAAAAACATGAAAAATTCTACTTAAGCAAACAGACATTTCATTCATAACTACATATACAAGAATTAATTCAAATTGTTCACAGATCTAAGGGGAAACCGAAAATTAAAATTTTAGTAGAAGCAGTGGGAGAGCATGTGTTTGGTAAAACTTCCTTGTATATGGCACCAAAAATATCATTTGATGAAGTAGATTTCATCAAAATTAAGAACTTTTGCTTATCAATGATCATGTTAAGAGCGTAATAAGTCACAAATTAGAAAATAATACTTTAGGGACCAGCAGTTAGTGTAATGGCTATATCGCTGGACTCCCACGTAGTCGACCCATAGTTCGAGTCCTAGACCTGGTGGCTTAAACTCATGCCAGGCACGTGTGCATGAGTGCCCAAGATCCCAAGAGGAGAATGGAGGAGAAGGGATTGTGGCGTGGCCATCCCCCCTGGGGGGTGATTTCTCGCTTTCTGTCTCTCTGTCTCTCTCTGTCTGTCTGGCGAGCGCACGTGCCCTATTGCAAAAACCTCTCAAAAAAAAAACTCATGGAGGGTGCTTTCTCACTATAAAATAATAATAATAATAAGGATAATAAAATGTTGTCTGTTACAGTTTCTACTGAATGCATGTTGTTTTCACACCGTCAACAAATGGGAAATTTGCACATCAAACCTTCGTAAGTCAAGGGTCATCTGTGATATATGGTCTTTTCTCTGAAAACATAAATATTTTAGTAGAGGAAACAGCAAAGTAACTCACTGTTTCGGTGATAGGATGGCTGTGTGGAAGCTCCTAGCAGAGGTTTTTAAAATTAGATTAGGAGATGAAGGAGAGACTCTTTTAATAAATGATGCTTTTGTTAAGATGCAGGTATACATCTTTGAAGAATATGTATACAAGTCAGCAAGTAAGAAGGGAGACAGGATGGGGCTAGCCTATGCCATGGTCCCTAAGGCAGCTGGATCCTACAAGGCCAACAGCGTAGTTCAAGTCCCAAACCAGGTAACCTGAAGAACACACCAGGCACCTGTGTACGTGAGGCCAAAATCCTGAAAGGAGGGAGAAATAGAAGAGAAGGAATTGCACCATGACCCTTTCCAATGAAGGGTTCTCTCACTCTTTTTCTCTCTCTCTCTTTTCTTCCCTCTCCCTTTCCAGTGAGTATATGTGCCCTCTGGGAAAATTAAAAAAAAAAAAAAACAAGAAAGGGAGAAAGGAGAAGAGAATGAAGCAAGTTTTAAAGTAAAGAAACAATGTGTTGTTTCCACAGTAAGGAGAAGTGGAATAATGGAACAATGCTGGGAAAAAGGCAAGACAACTTCCAAAAGATGCAGGAGAAAGCATTGGATCCCCAGCTAAGGAATTTGAACTTTACTCAGCAAGCGACGGGGAGACTTTGAAGAACTTTTAAATAAGGAAATGACATGATAGGGCAAGTATTCTACATCAATTGTTTGACAGCATTCTGAATAATAGTTTAAAAAGGAAGCAAGGCTGGAAGCAAGAATTTTAATTAGGTGGTTAATGCAATATATCAGGCAAAAAGTATGCACTCCTAACCAAAAGTGATGATCTAAGATAGAAGAGGTGGGATTCTCGCTGAGAAGTGCTCAAGGGGTAGAATTCAAAGAACTCCATGACTGGTTCAGTTCAAGAGCTGAGGGAGAAGGATAAGGGGAGGCTGTCACTCTGGATTCAGGCTTTGTCAATCAAATAGTAATTCCATTTATTGGTTTAGCTAGGGAAGTAAAAAGTAATTCGTTGCCTAGAAAATTTCTTTGAAATAGTTAAGGTTGAGGCTCTTGCAGGACCAATAAGTGTAGAGATCCTGGAAACCATTGGATATAGATATATGGAGGCTATAATTAAATCAGACTTGGGACCAGCAGTTGGAGTAATGGCTATGTCGCCGGACTCCCATGTAATCGACTGTGGTTCGAGTCCCAGATTCAGTGACTTAAACTCACGCTGGGTACGTGTGCGTGCCCAAGATCCTGAGAGGAGAAAGAAGGAGAATGGATTGTGGCATGGCCATACTCCCGGGGGGTGATTTCTCGCTTTCTGTCTCTCTGTCTCTCTTTGTCTGTCTGGTGAGCGCATGTGCCCTATAGCAAAAACCTCTCCAAGAAAAAAAAATATATATCCAGTATGAAAATAATACATACTCAGCAAAACATTGGGAAGAAAGCGTATCATAAATTTAGTAGAAGTTATCTTTGTTAGATTTATGAATGGATTTTTTTCTTTTCTCCCTTTTTTACCTATTTGCTAAATTTAGGTAATGAGTACATAATGCTTTTGTTGTGCCTCGTCTTCCTTTTTATAATAAAATAAATAGTAATAATAAAAAAAAGTCAGTGTGGTCAAGAGTATCTGAAGCAGCAAACTTAAGAAAGGAAAGTATCATGGCCAGCAGGTGGCACGGTGGCTAAGGTGCTGGGCTCCCACATTGCTGACCATGGTTCGAGTCCCACCTGGCGACTTGCTCCCTCTCTCTCTGTCTCTCTCTCTCTCTCTCTCATGCTCATGCGCAATAGCAAATTAAATAATAATAATTTTAATAATAAGGAATATTTTTTTTAAAAAGGAAAGTATCTAATACTATGACAATATGAATGCAATTTGAGGATTTTACTAGAATTTCCTTTCCATGCATAAAATGGTAAATCTAGGGGCTGGCAGATGGGATGGTGGTTAAAAGGACTGGATTCCCACAAGGCTAACTGCAGTTTGAGTCCCAGAGCTGGAGTCTTGCTTTCTCACTTTTCTTTTCTCTCCCTCTCTGTCTCTGTCTGGTCAAATTAAAATAATAACAACAAATGGAATAAAATAAATAAATAATCCTTTTCTAAAAATAGTGGTAAATTGGCCCAGAGAAAGTAGAGCTAGTAAGTACTGGAGATACTTTCAAATTGTTCACCTTACAGCAGGAAATAGAACATGGATGGGAAGATGAGGAGGATGTTAGTTCAAAGAAATGCTTACAGATAAAATTATCTTGATGTGTTCATGGCTGAAAGGAAAGAGTCAACATATCCAATAGATTCAAAATATAAGAAAGAGAAGGGGTGACTACTGGACAATGTCTCTGAAGAGACAGAAGAAGGATAAGGGTCAGGGGCGAGGATTAGGCTTAGTGTTCGTATTTGGGCGATGGCTGCGGTTAGTGTGACACTTAGGGCAAGGAGTTAGGGTTATGTTGAGTGGTCCAGGCTAGCATTAGGGTTCAGGTTCTAGTTACAGGAGGGTGAATTTTAGGGTTAAATTTCGGATTAGGGTGAGGGGTAGAGGTGAGGGTTAGGGTTAGGGTTAGGGTCCGGGCTAGGCTTCAGTTGGAGTGAAGCGTGACCGTTAAGGGTTCAGGGTTAGGGTTTGGCGATCAGGTCAGGGTTAGGGCTAGGATTAGGGTTACGGTAGGGTTAGGGTTAGGGTCAGATTGAGGATTTGGGATGGGGTGAGTGTTAGGGTCACTGTTGGGGTTTCGGTTAGGATTTGGTTAGGGTCAGGGTCAGGGTTAGGGGTTAGGTTTAGGGTTAGGGGCTAGGGTTAAGGTTATGGTTAGGGTTAAGGCAGGGTGAGCGTTATGGTTAGTGTAGGGTCGGGGCGAGGGTTAGGGATGAGAGTTTGGGTTACTTTTCGGGTTAGGTGGATGGTTTTGATTACCGTTACAGTTAGGCTTAGGCGTTAGTGTTCGGTTTCTACGTTCAGGATAGGCTTAGGGTTAGGCTGACAGTAGGATTACAATTGGGGTTCGATTAAGGTTTAGGATTAGGATCAGGGGCAAGGATTAGTTTTAGGGTTGGGTTTGGGCAGCGGTTTCAGTTAGTGTTACGGTTAGGGCCAGGAGCTAGAGTTAGGTTGAGTGGTTAGGGATAGGGTTAGGGTTTGGGTTCTGGTGACAGGAGGCTGCATGATAGGGTTAAATTTAGGTTTTGGGCGAAGTGTTGGAGTGAGAGTTAGGGTTAGGTTTCGGATCCAGGCTAGGCTTCAGTCAGGATGAACAGTGACCATTAGGTTTAGGGGTCAGGGTTAGGGTTGGGCGGTAGGGTCACGATTAGGGTGAGGGTTAGGGTTAGGGGGGAATATTAGGGAAAGCGTTGGGATTTGGGTTAGGGTTAGGGTTAGGCTCCAGTCTAGATGAAGGGTGACCATTAGGTTTAGGGGTCAGGGTTAGGGTTGGGCGGTAGGGTCACGATTAGGGTGAGGGTTAGGGTTAGGGGGGAATATTAGGGAAAGCGTTGGGATTTGGGTTAGGGTTAGGGTTAGGCTCCAGTCTAGATGAAGGGTGACCATTAGGTTTAGGGGTCAGGGTTAGGGTTGGGCGGTAGGGTCACGATTAGGGTGAGGGTTAGGGTTAGTTTTCTGGTTAGGTTGATGGTTTTGGTCAGCGTTACGGTTAGGCTTTGGCATTAGAGTTCGGTTTCGACGTGAGGCTTAGGTTTAGGGTGAGGCTTACAGTAGGGTTACAGTTAGGGTTCAATTTAGGTTTAGGAGTAGGGTCAGGTTGAGGATTAGGCTTAGGGTCGGGTTTGGGCGAGGGTTTTGGTTAGTGTTACGGTTAGAGCCAGGAGTTAGGGTTAGGTTGTATGGTTTGGGCTTGGGTTAGGGTTCGGATCCTGGTGACAGGAGGGTGAGTGTTAGGGTTAAATTTAGGATTAGGGTGAGGGGTAGTGGTGAGGGTTAGGGTTAGGGTTCTGGTCCAGGATTGGTTTCAGTCTGGGTGATGGGTCAGCGTTAGGTTTAGAGGTCAGGGTTAGGGTTGGGCAATAGGGTCAGGGTTTGAGTGAGGGTAATGGTAGGGTTAGATTGAGGGGTGGGGGGGGGGGTCGGGGCCAGCGTTGCGATTTGGCTTAGGGTTTGGGTTAGGGTCAAGGTCAGGGTCAGGGTTAGGGGTGAGGTTTAGGATTAGGGGCTAGGGTTAGGGTTACGGTGTGGGAAAAATTAGGGTGAGTGTTACCGTTAGATTTAGGGTCAGGGCGAAGGTTAGGGGTGAGGGTTAGGCTTAGTTTTCAGGTTAGGTTGACAGTTTTGGTCAGTGTTATGGTTAGTGTTAGGTGTTAGGGTTCAGTTTCGGCGTGAGGCTTAGGGTTAGGGTTAGTCTTCCAGTAGGGTTATGGTTAGGGTTCAATTTAGGATTAGGAATAGGGTCAGGGGTGAGGATTAGGCTTAGAGATCGGGTTT
>NW_006160208.1:4445225-4494679 GCF_000334495.1 Tupaia belangeri chinensis | reverse complement strand
GAGGGTTTTCATTAGGGCCAGGAGTAGGGTTATGTTGAGTTGTTAGGGCTAGGAATAGGTTTCTGGTTCTGGCGACAGGAGGGTGAGTGTTAGGATTAAAGTTAGATTTAGTGCGAGGGGTAGGTGTGAGATTTAGGGTTAGGGTTCGGGTGCGTGATAGGCTTCAGTCGGGGTGAAGGGTGACTGTTAGGTTTAGTGGTCAATGTTAGGGTTGGGCAATAGGGTCAGGGTAAGGGTGAGGGATAAGGTAGGCTTAGGGTGAGGGATAGATTGAGGGGTAGGGTTAGGGGTGAGTATTAAGGGAGTATTAGGGTCAGCGTTGGGATTTTGGTTAGGGTTAGGGTCAGGGTCAGGGTCAGGGTTAGGAGAGGGGTTTAGTATTAGGGGCTAGGGTTAGGTTGAGTGGTCCGGGCTAGGGTTAGGGTTCAGATTCTGGTTAGAGGAGGGTGAGTGTTAGTGTTAAATTTAGGTTTAGGACGAGGGTTAGGGGTGAGAGTTAGGGTTAGGGTTCGGGTCCGGGCTAGGCTCTAGTCAGGATGAAGGGTGACCGTTAGGTTTAGGGGTCAGGGTTAGGGTTGGGCGGTAGGGTCACGATTAGGGTGAGGGTTAAGGTAGTGTTAGAGCGAGGGTTAGATTGATGGTTATGATTATGGCTCAGTGTTAGGGTCAGGGTGGGGTTTGGGTTAGGGTTTGGTTTAGTGTCAGGGTCAGGGTCAGGTTTAGATGTGAGGTTTAGGGTTAGGAGCTAGGGTTTTGGTTACGGTTCAGGTTAAGGTAGGGTGAGTGTTATGGTTAGATTTAGGGTCAGGGTAAGGGTTAGGGGTAAGGGTTAGGGTTAGCTTTTGGGTTAGGATAACGGTTTTGGTCAGCGTTACGGTTAGGGTTCGGTGTTAGGGTTCAGATGCGGTGTGAGTCTTAGGGTTAGGGTTAGGCTTACGGTCAGGTTACGGTTAGGGTTCGATTTATGTTTAGGAGTAGGGTCAGGGGTGAAGAATAGGCTTAGGGATCTGGTTTGGGCGACGGTTTAGGGTAGTGTTATGGTTAGGGCCAGGAGTTAGGGTTATGTTGAGTGGTTAGGACTAGGGTTAGGGTTCAAGTTCTGGTGACAGGAGGGTGAGTGTTAGAGTTAAATTAGGATTAGGGCGAGGGGTAGGGGTGAGGGTTATGGTTAGGGTTTGGGGCCGGGTTACGCTCAGTCGGGGTGAAGGATGACCGTTAGGTTTAGGGGTCAGGGTTAGGGTTGTGCCATATGGTCAGGGTTAGGGTGAGGGTTACTGTAGGGTTAGGGTGAGGGTTAGATTGATGGTTAGGGTTAGGGTGAGTGTTAGGGTCAGCGTTGGTATTTGGGTTAGGGTTTGGTTTAGGGTCAGGGTCTGTGTTAGGGTTGAGGTTTAGGGTTAGGGACTAGGGTTAGGGTTACGGTTCAGGTTATGATAGGGTTACTGTTATGGTTAGATTTAGGGTCAGGGCGAGGGTTAGAGGAAAGGGCTAGGGATAGTTTTTGTGTTAGGTTAACAGTTTTGGTCAGCTTTACAGTTAGGGTTAGGCCTTAGGTTTTGGTTTCAACCTGAGGCTTCAGTTTATGGTGAGGCTTACAGTAGGGTATCGGCTAGGGTTCGATTTTGGTTTAGGAGTAGGGTCAGGGGTGAGGATTAGGCTTAGGGTTCGGGTTGGGGCAACAGTTTTGGTTAGTGTTACGGTTAGGGCCAGGAGTTAAGGTTAGGTTGAGTGGTTAGGGCTTGGGTTAGGGTTCGGGTCCCAGTGACAGGAGGGTGAATGTTAGGGTAAAATTTAGGTTTAGGGTGAGGGTAGGGGTGAGGGTTAGGGTTAGGGTTCGGGTCTGGGCTAGGCTTCAGTAGGGGTGAAGGTTGTCCCTTAGGTTTAGTGGTCTGGGTTATGGTTGGGCGATAGGGTCAGGGTTAGGATGAGGGTTACGGTAGGGTTAGGGTGAGGGTTACCCAGTGACAGGAGGGTGAATGTTAGGGTAAAATTTAGGTTTAGGGTGAGGGTAGGGGTGAGGGTTAGGGTTAGGGTTCGGGTCTGGGCTAGGCTTCAGTAGGGGTGAAGGTTGTCCCTTAGGTTTAGTGGTCTGGGTTATGGTTGGGCGATAGGGTCAGGGTTAGGATGAGGGTTACGGTAGGGTTAGGGTGAGGGTTAGATTCAGGGTTAGGGTTAGGGGTGAGTGTTAAGAGTCAGGTTTAGGGTTTGGTTTAGGGTTTGTGTTAGGGTCAGTGTCAAGGTTAGTGTCAGGTTTAGGTGTGAGGTTTAGGGTTAGGGGTTAGGGTTAGGTTTACGGTTCGGGTTACGGTAGGGTGAGTGTTATGGTTAGATTTAGGGTCAGAGCGAGGGTTAGGGGTGTGGGTTATGGCTAGTTTTCGGGTTAGGTTGACGGTTTTGTTCAACGTTATGGTTAGGATTAGTCAGGTTTTGGTTTTGGTGTGAATGTTAGGTTTAGGGTTAGGCTTACGGTCGAGTTACGGTTAGGATTCGATTTAGGTTTAGGAGTAGGGTCAGGGGTGAGGATTAGGCTTAAGGTTCGGGTTTGGGTGACGGTTTTGGTTAGTGTTACAGTTAGGGCCAGGAGTTAGGGTTTGGTTGAGTGGTTAGGGCTAGGGTTAGGGTTTGGGTTCTGGTGACAGGAAGGTGAGTGTTAGGGTTAAATTTTGGTTTAGGGAGAGGGGTAGGGGTGAGGGTTAGGGTTAGGGTCCGGGCTAGGCTTCAGTTGGGGTGAAGGGTGACCGATAGCTTTAAGGGTCAGGGTTAAGGTTGGGCGGTAGGGTCAGGATTAGGGCTAGGGTTAGGGTAGTGGTAGAGCTAGGGTTAGGGTCAGATTGAGGGTTAGGGTTAGGGGTGTGTGTTAGGGTCAGAATTGGGGTTTGGGTTAGGGTTTGGGTTAGGGTCAGAGTCAGGGTTAGGGGTTAAGTTAGGTTTAGGGGCTAGGGTTAGGGTTAGGGTTAGAGTTTAAGGATAGTGCTAGGGTTAGGGTTAGGCTTTGAGTTTAGGCATAATGTTAAGGTTAGTGTTAGAGTTTAAGGACAGTTTTCGGGTTGGGGTTAGGGTTAGGGTTTAGGGTTATGTTTAGGGATAGGTTTAGATTTAGGGTTAGGGTTATTGTTAGGGGTTAGGGTTAAGGTTTAGGTTACGGTTAGGGTTATGGTTTAGGGTTAGGGTTGTGTTTGGGGTTGGGGTTGGGGTTAGGGTTTGGGTTTAGGGTTAAGTTTTGGGTTAGGGTTTATGGTTAGGGTTAGGCTTAGTGTTAGCATTGGGCTATGGTGAGGTTTAGCATTTAGGGTTAAGGTTAGGGTTAGGGTTAGAATTCTAAGATTGAGTGAAGGGCTAGTCTTGTAGATAAGAATTTTACTAAAATAAGACAAAATGGGGTGGGAAAGTAGGTAGAAATAGAAATAGAGATGACATTTAAACAGATGCATTAGCATCAACTCCTTTCCAAATCACATATAAATAACAGTAAATTCATTAATATACAAACAGTATAAAAACGCCATAAGAATGTGCATATCAGCGATGCAATTTTGGATTGAAAACTAGATGAGTGAGTGGTGACTGACAGCAGATCCAAAGAGCCGGCAGTGAAGAAGGATGAATATCAACCCGATGTGTATCTCCCCACCCACAGGAGCCTCTGAGGTGAGAAGAACCACTGAGTTCTGGTAGTGTGGTGTATTCGTTCAGGCAAGAGTCTGAAAGAGCATTCCTGGAGGAATCTGGCCCACCAACAAGAAAAGATGGGGATTCTGCAAGAAAATAGCCAATTCAACCTACAGTGGAGCCCACCATCAATAAAATCGCATCACAGCATAGATTCCAAAAACAGAACACACACAGAACAAAGAAAAAGAAAAAGAAAGAGAAAGAAAGAAAGAAAGAAAGAAAGAAAGAAAGAAAGAAAGAAAGAAAGAAAGAAATAACAAGAGCGAAAGAAAGAAAGGAGAAAGGAAGGGAAAGAAAAGAGACAGAGGGAAAAAAAAGAAAGAAAGAGAAAATACTTGAAATTAATAGCAGTAAAGATCCAGACTCACAGTAGTCAGGTGCTGCACATTGGTAGCCAGATCTCATACAACCAAATGTAGTTCAAATCCCAGCCTCGGTGGCTTGAAAAACACACACTGGGCACCTGTGTGTACAAGCCCAGAAACATGACAGAAAGGAGAAATGGAGAAAAGGGGATTGAGGCATGACCACATTCCACTGGGTGTCAGGCATGGGAGGGGGGTGTCTCTCTTTCGTTCTCTCTCTGGTGAATACATATGCCCTCTAACTTAAATAAATAATTAACAATAGAAGTGAAAAAATGCATGGAAAGACTAGATGATTTGAAACTAAAGAATGTTGACGATTAAAAAGAGAAAACGGGAAAGAAAAGAAAACAATGACATGAAAATTAGAAAACTATTGTCCTAGTGTACCTCAGAAAATGGAATTAAAGTACAAGTGTGTCTTGGTGCAAAAAAGTTTTAAATTCCATGGATAGCGTTTTACAATGTGCATTTCCCATGAACTACTTGAAGACCACTCGTATTCAAGAGAGCCTATCTATGTATATCTGTATAATAAAAGTTCCAAAAAGAGAATATAGGAAAAGCAAATGGAATAGAGAAAATCATCAAATGACTGAGCCAAGAAAATCTCCCCAGAGTTGAAGAATATGAGTTATCACCTTAGAGAGACTGAACAAGTGCCAAGTCAATGAATAAAAATAGTACATTTCATTGGTAAATTTTGCAAAGGGAGGGGGTCTTTTTTTCTGCAGAGCGAAGGCAAAACAGATCACAAATGAAGGATGAGGGAGTTGAATGGTTTAGAACTTCTCAACAGCAATGTCAGAAACTAAGAGACACGAAAATGGTTTCCAAATTCTAGGGAAAAATCATTTCCATCCAACAATTCTAAACCCGGCCAAACTCTCAAGTACATGTGAGAATAACATTTTCAGACACGCAAAATCTCCACAAGATGACAGCTGCAGAACTGCCCGACCAAACAGACCAGAAGCGCCAAGAAGAGGCCTTTCCAGGAAAAGAAAACTTCCATTAAGTTTGAAAGACTGGAGAGATTTATCCAACAAGAAGGAGGTAAGGAAAAACCGAGTAGATTATCACCACCTCTAGAAACACAGAGGTATGCGGTTTAGTCCTTTCCTAGTCATTCCTTTGGTGCAGGAGGAATCCCCCCGTAGGGTTAGTGGAAACGGCTGAACACATGACACCTGACCCTGGACAGATAAGCTAGATGGCGGTTTGTTAATACGAAGATAGCCGGGAAAGCAGGACAGGGCATGCCACACGGGCCCTCATGGAGGGGCTGCACTCAGGATTAGAGTGGAGAGCCGGAGGCTATGGAAGCTTGGCCTTGTAGTGTCAAGGAAGTGAGCTGACCCTGACTCCCACTGGAAAATGTGATCGGCTTGTTTAGATAAAGCTGCAGGCTATCAAGAAACTGAAACTCATTACTCAGGGATAGGTAGGAGTTGCCCCGGGTCATTTGACTGAGAGGGTTATTTGATTGGGAGAGCGTATCCATGGGAGCAGAGCTTGGCAGACTTGTAGTTAGGCCATCTGAGACCTTCTGGGTCTCAGAAAAGTCAGTATAGCACAGAACACTGGGCCTTAACTTCGGGCATTATGCCATAGTGTTCAGAAAAGGAACAGGAACCATCTTGAATCTATGCTGGGTTGTGATGTGAAATATTTACATTTCATACGATACAGGGCCAGCTGGTGGCATGATGGTTAAGACTGCTGGATTCCACATGGCCGGCTGTGCAGTTCAAGTCCCAAACCCAGTAGCTTAAAAAAACACAGGAGGCATGTGCGCTTGTATGCAGGAAATACAGAGAGGAGATATGGAGAAGGGGTTACGGCATGGTCATCCTCCCTTGGGGGTTCTCTCTCTCTCTCTCGCCATTCCTTTGAGCACCCTGTGGCCAATGAGTGGGGGAAAAAAGGAAGGACTATGGATGTGAGTGCCAGGAAGTTCAGCTATATATGGCTGCTTCTGGAGAAGAGGAGACCAAGTACAGTAAGGTCGGAGGTTGGGGGCGGGGGGTGGACAAGGCACAGCAGTGACGAATCTGGCCACCAGCGGGTCCAGGTGGGAAGGCTCTGGCTTTCTGTCCACAGATCCATGAGTATGCCGGGCATGTGGGTGAGGGTGCGGGGCTGGCTGAGGCTAGGTGTGGACCATGGCATAAAGACCCTGTTGAAGTTGTGTTCTCTGTCTCACTCTCTCACTCTCTCTCTCTCTCTCTGCCTCAATCATGGAAGAAAGAGATGAACTTAAAAGAAAAAAAAGTTAGTGACGGCCACCTCTTCATACTTATTTCTCTTTAAATAATATGAAGGGCCAGCAGGTGGCATGGTGGTTAAGACTGCTGGATTCCACATGGCCAACTACAATTCAAGTCCCGGACCTGGTGGCTTGCTTTCTCACTTTTCCTCTCTCTCTCTGTTCCTCTCTGGTGAAAGTGCATGTGCCCTATAGCAAATTTTAAAAATAATAATAACAAATAAATAAAATGAAAGAAATACTTTTAAAAAAATAATGTGCATGAATAAGTCAGAAAATGTCTCAACCTTATCTTTTAAAATTAATGAAGGTAAGTTTGTTTAAAGGAAATAATATTGAGGAATGTGTTGTTTGATATGTAAAAGGAGACAACCCGCAGGGTGGTTGTGGCTGGCACTCACCAGCAGTTCCGCCTCAGCTACGTTAACCCCCTCTGGGCCTAAACGGCTTCAGCTCTAAAATGGAGTGGTAAGGACTCTACCTTCTTCATGAGGCAGCTGAAGAGCAGATGAGATGCCGTCCCCGAAGAAGCTGACATGGTTGCTACATATACAGGCACTCAGCTGAGACTAGGAACTTCTCTGAGGAGGACTTTGGTGTCCCCAGCAGAAGAGAAACAAAGTCTTAGGTGCCTGCTGGCCTGGTGGTAAAGGGAGCCTCATCCCACAGGGCTGACCGAGCAGTTCAAATCCTGCCCCAGCAGCCTGAAAGGCACACCAGGCACATGTGCATGTCCAAAATCCTCAAAGGAGAAAAGGAAGAGGAGATTGCAGCATGACCTCACCCCATCGGGGGTGTGCTTTCTAGTTCTCTGTCACTCTGCCTCTCTACAGAGAGCCCTCTGGCAATCAATAAGAAAAAAAAACCCTTTTGCTGGAAGGCGTGAGTGAGCTGGTACCGACAGGGGTGTGAGGAATTAGATGAGAAACCGGAAGAGAGGCAACTAGGGCTGGAACTGAAAGCGAGCGCGGTGCAGAATCGCGGCCCCCATCGCTGCAAGACTCGAACCAAACCCTCTGAAACGCACAGCGCCAACTCCAGCGGCCCTGCCTGCACCTGTGCAGAGAAATTGAGTGTTTGGATTGATTGCGGACTGGAGTTTTGCTGAGCAAAGAGGGCAAGAGAGTTTAAAAATAGTGGCAAGAGAGTGATTGGAGTGATGGACTGTAGAGTTGAGGCTGGGAATGGAATCCGCTCCGGGAGAAGTGACCTGATTGATGGGGCCTGCCGGTTTCTCTGTGGCCAGGGAGGGCCATAGGGGGTGAGAAGGTGGAGGGAATGAGCGGAAGAGAACATTTTCCAGTTTAGGAAGGAGATCAGGAGGAGGGGATAAGAGCTTTTTAAATTCATAGCTCTGTCATATGGAATAAAATATTTCCATTTATCTTCCTATACCTTCACAACAACCTTAGAGAGAAAGGAAGAGGAGGAGAGGCAAAAGCACTGTCTTGGGTGAGTATGTGGTGGGATCCTGGACTGGATTAAACTTGCTGTTTTTCCCACCAGAGGATGCGTGCACTCTCGAAGACAGAGAGAGGGAGAAAGCCCTTCTCTGCCATCCCTTCTCCTGCATTTCTCCCTCTTGTCAGGATTTAGAGCCTGCAAGCACACACACCCAGCATGTTTCTCAAGCCTCTGCTGGGTCCAGGACTCTAACCACATGGTCAGCCATGTAAGATCCTGTTCTTTTATTTTTTTTGGGGGGGGTGAGGTGGGAGGAGGAAGATTTTGCTATAGGGCAGGAGCACTCACCAGAAAGACAGAGACAGAAAGACAGAAAGTGAGATATCACACCCTCCCCCCGGGGGCGGGGGGGATGGCCATGCCACAATCCTTTCTCCTCCATTCTCCTCTCCGGATCTTGGGCACGCCCAAACATGTGCCCTGCATGAGTTTAAGCCACCGGTCTGGGACTCGAACTGCAGTCGACTGCATGAGAGTCCAGCAACGTAGTCATCAGGCCAACTGCTCCCCCATACCCACCCCACACCCTAGTATGATTTTCAAGCCACCGGGTTGAGGACTTGAACCACAGTTGGCCATGTGGGAGTCTAGCACCTTAACCACCACATCACCTGCTGGCCCCAAGGCATTCATGTTTCTGAAGCTAATGTCCTAAAAAGAGTGGATTGAATTAGATATTCCTTAAGGCACTTCAGGCACAAATACCCCACACTTGTAGATAACAATGTCTATGAGCATAATTTTTCTCATTTGTCAAACGAAAGTGGCAAAATCTACCTCACCCGCCTCAGACAGTTTGTTATGAACATCAAATAAGATAATGTATGTAAAAGTGATTTATAAATTAAGACACACTGTATGATTGAGAGGTTAAAATATTCAGAAATACAGGGGGCAGAATTAAAGTCATGAGGAAGAAAAAGAGGGAGGCTGAGCTTCAGAGAATAGCCTGTGAGCACCTACTCTCTCACTTGACAGTCTAAAACCTTGGGTGGTTCTCTGACCTCTCTGTGCCTCAGTTTTCTTATCAGAAAACCAGGACTAAAAATTGGACTACCTCATAGAGTTGATAACCAAATGACCTGATTTATAAAAAGAACTTTTTAAAAGCTCTGGCATAGTGGATATACTTAAAAATTAACTATTATTGTCTCTCTTTTTGTTTTTTTTGGGGGGGAGGGTTGTCATAGGGCACAAACATTCACAGGAGAGAGACAGAGAAGGAAAGTGAGAAATTACCCCCAAGGGGGATGGCCATGCCACAGTCCTTTCTCTTCCATTCTCCTCTCAGGATTTTGACTACACACACATACACACACACACACACACACACACACACGTGCACCCAGTGTGATTTTCAAGTTGCTAAGTCTGGGACTCGAACTGTGGTTGGCCACCTTAGCTGCCACACCACCTGCTGGCTCCATGATTGTCATTTTTATTATCACTATTGGCATCTTTGTTACAGACCTGCAATCCATCCTCCACATCTCAGGTCAACATCTGCTGATGTGACCAATTTAGCATCGAAAATATTGGGGAAAATAAGTTATATTGTTGCTGACCTGTTCTATGTAGTTAGTCCTCCAATGGTTGACATTTGTGTCTGTTCTGAACCCGACAGACTTTTTTCTTATTATTCCCTAAACAGCACAATGTAACAACTATCTGTAGCATTTCTATGGTATTAGTTTCTGGTATGGGTAACCTAGAGGTGATTTCAAGTGCATGGAGAGGGGCCAGCAGGAGGAGTGCAGTTAAGGGGCTGGACTGCCACCTGGTCCTGGACCTGACAGCTTGCTTTTTCACTTTCTCTCTGTGTGTCTTGTGAGCACGTGTGCCCCATAGCACAAGTTAAAATAATAATAAATAAAATTAACTACATATTTTTTAGAAAATAAAACAGTGCACAGAGGATATTGTAAGTTATATGCAAATATTGCACCATGTTATATAAAGAACTTGATTCTCCATCTTTGGTATCTGTGAGGGCTCCTAGAACCAATTTTTATGGATACGAAGGAGCAAGTGTAAGCAAGCTCTGAAACCCACTGGTAATGCCCTGCTCTGGAGAAGCTGGATCCCACACAGTGCTCGCAGTTTGCCCTAGTGGCACAAAACATGCCTGACACGCACTGCAGGGCTGGAGGAAGAGGGTTGTGGCCGGACCAGGCCCTATGGAGGGTGCTCATCTCTCTCTCTTTCTCCCTCTTGTACACACATACACTCTAACATCAATAACAAAAACTGCCTCACTAAAAAAAAAAAAAAGACAGTCTCCTAGAGGATTAGGAAAAAATTCAAAGGAAGTATTAGGAATCTGAAATAAGAATAAAGACTGAGATTGGAGAACAAAATATAAGAAGTAGGGACTCTTGGTCTGCCACCAATTCCAGACTAATAAGTAGAAATAGTAGGCTGTCACCTGGATGTACGTGTGTGGGGCTGCGTGTAGTCTGCCGTACTCCCCAGAGCATGTCACCTGGATGTATGTGTGTGGGGCTGCGTGTAGTCTGCCGTACTAGAAATAGTAGGCTGTCACCTGGATGTACGTGTGGGGGGCTGCGTGTAGTCTGCCGTACTCCCCAGAGCATGTCAGTCATCTAGAACCTACCACATGCTAGTGATTGGGTTACGTGCTAGAGAATAATGATGACTACAGATCCTTGTCTTTAACCACCTCCGAGTGAAAGAAGCAGGTCTTTAAACAGCTCCAGAAAACATAGAAATTGTCCCTTTTAGAAAGGGAGATAGGAACGATCACGAACACATATTGAATGCTTCCTACGAGTCCGCTCCTGTGCAAGTGCTTTACATACATTAGTTCATCTATACAGGAAAGTCGGGCTTCCAGTTCCAGGGTGGACACTGTCGACACATTACCTGCACCTAGTCAAAAGACATGATCGGAGGTGGTCTCAGTAATCCAGTGAGACTGAACTAGAGCTCAAGCCTGGCAAGCTCCTGAACTGGAGAAGTAGGAGAGGGACTGAGAAGGGCAGAAAGATTCATGTTAAATTCGGGGAATTAAAACCGCCAGGTCTTGCCAACCAGTCAAGGGTAATGGATGAGAAGATATCAGAATCGAGGAAATTTTCTAGGTAACTCAGGAGGAACTTTGCCCAGTGACATGAATCTTGAGAACATCAACATATAAATAATGTTTTTCTCTTTTGTTAAGTATATTTATTTCTTCTATGAGTGAGAGAGACAGAGAGAGAGACAGCACCCATGAGAGTCCCAGCATGGCAACCCACCCCTAGCCTTGAGTCAGCTCTAGGTCAACAACAAGTGAGTTCCAGTATGCAGGGACGTCTCTGGACTTGAGCCATGAACATTTCCCTATGCAATTGTCTCACAGGTCATCCCATTTTACCACTGTCTAGCCCCCATATAATTTTTTTAAAAACTCAAGCTAACAAAATCCTTCTTTCCTAAACAAAATATGGGCAGGATGGCTGGAGCTCCCACAGACTTTTCTTGGACCTGAGGTAACCTTGAGGATGAGCACTAACTGGTAAGAATGAGGGAGTTAAAAATAAAAGCAGCTTGAGGCATTGAAAAAAACATTATAGCACCATCACACCAACCCTGGGCTGCCTAAATTTGGCTTTTTCTAGAGAAAAAAAAAATGAGCCACTTCTTGTCTAAGCTATTGTTATTTCAGATTTCCATTACCAACAGCTAACTGCTGCTCTCAGCTGATGTGCCTCTTCTCACCTAAAACGCCAAACCTTCATTTCCTCAACACGGCTATGTGTCTCTAGTCATTGCAGGGAGCTACGGGATCACCCAGGATCATCCCCCTTGATGGTGGACCTTGAAATCAGAAGCTCAAAGACGCGAGCTCCTTCCTCCTCCTTTACTCTTCCCTCTGTAACCTTGCGTGGGAGTCCTCACACTTCTGAAAAGCAGTTTTCAGCTCTACTCCCAGTCAGTTTTCTCTTCGTGTGATGCCATCCACTGATACCAGAAGGGGGGCAGGCTTGTGCAGGAGAAGAGGGAGAATTCAGGTTGCAGAAAGACAGCTTGAGGCCAGATAGGGGAAGAGATCCACAAAGGAACTGGATCTGACTCTGAAGCCCAGGAGGAAAGTGTTGGCTGGAGGTTAGGTGAGTGTTGGGACTCTTCAGAGAAGCTCTCAAGAAGATGGAGAAAGCCCGAGTTGGTAAATGAATGGGAAAAAAAGGGAGACATGTTTCACATGGAGCTAGGGCATAAAAGTTGTCCAGGCAGACAGATTTCCTTAGAAAAGTATTTCTTAGAAATGATCCCATCACTTTCCCATGCCCAATTGTATTTTGATTTTTTTAAGTGTTAATTTGCTAGAAGGGCAGGTGCACTCTAGGGGTGTGTGGGGAGTAAGACTGGGGTGTTTGCGTGTATGTGTCTGTGAAAGTCAGAAAGTGCACCTCTCGAAAGATGGCCACATGGCTCTGCAATCCTTTCTTTATCTCTCCTACTTTTGGAGATCTTGGGCACCCACACACAAGCACCTAGCCTGTTCCTCAAGCCTCTAGGTCCAGGACTCAGCATAGTCAGCCATGTGGGATCTAGCTGCCTTAACCACTATGCTAAGATTGGAGGATGGCCTCCCATCTTTTTTTGTTGTTGCTGATGTTTTGTTTTGTTTTGCTATAGGGTGCATGCACTTTCCATAGAGACAGAGAGAGAGACAGAAAGCTAGAAATCACCCCTCAGGGGCATGGCCACATCACAATCCCTTCTCAGTTCTCTTCTAGGGATTTTGGGCCCACACACACACATGCCCAAAATGAAGTTCAAGCCTCAGAATCTGGGACTCAAACCATAGTTGGCCATGTGTGAAGTCCAGAGACGTCACCATTATGCCATCTTCTGGTCCCCTCCCTAGTCTTACTTTAAATGCAAGAGAGTGTTCAAGAGGGTTGCTAAAAGCATGAAGGTTGTTCTGATGCATAGGCTTCCCTCAAGTCCAGAGAAAGGCAGTGAGGAGCATAGATACTTAAAGACAAGAGTAATGGAGAAAGAGTGGCAGAAAGTGAGAAGGTAGTCACTGAAGAGGGTGTGTGGTCTTGGGAGAATCAGGTCTCAGGAGAATCAGGTCTCAGGACAGGACTCCCACGCACATAGGTCAAACAGGAGACGGCGATTTATTAAGTGGTGGTCCAGAGAGTTAGGAGCAAGTTTGAGCAAGGCAGCTCAAGAGCCCCTTTGTCTACAGTCGGGCTACTTTTATAGGGCATCTCGGGGTAGAGTCAGGGGCTCTTCACCTGTCCAGTCACACAACTGTGTATGTTCCCAGCTTTACATATACAGTTTTAGGGGCAGAGGGTCTGTTATCAGAGCAGAGTCGGGCTGCCTTTTTTGCTAGTGACTTATTACTTGGTGTCTATTTTATATTTATTTTAGAATATGAAAATAATGCTAGACAGAAAGGAAATTTGAGTCATTTTCTTATTCAAGTTCAAAATGGGTTGAAAGCAGTGGCGACAACTCATAACACCAAGAATGCATTTGGGTACCAGTAGATGGCATAATGGTTACATTGCAGGACTCCCACATACTCACCCGTGGTTCAAGTCCCAATCCAGTGGCTTAAAACATGCCAGGCACATATCTGTGCATAACCAAAATCCTGAGAGGAGAATGGAGAAGACTTTGTGGTATGGTCATCAGGGGTAATTTCTAGGGGCAATTTCTCACTTTCTAGATCTCTGTCTCTCCAGCAAGAGAAGTTTTACAAAAGAGATGAGAGCCCTGAAGATGAGGAGCATAGGGGCTGGCAGGTGGCATGGTGGTTAAAGGCACTGGACTCCCATATGACCAATTGTGGTTCGAGTCTGTGACCTGGTGGCTTGCTTTCTCACTTTCCCTTTCTCTCTCTCTTTCTCCTTGTCTCTTTCTGATTGAACTGGAAAATAATAATAATAATAAATAAAGTTAAATGAAAAATAATTCTGAATAAAAAAGGAGGAGCATAGTGCCCAGCCATTAGAAATTGACTATGACCAACTGAGAACTATCATCGGAAGCTGGTCCTCTTTCAATCACAGAAGTTGCCAAAGAACTCAGCGTCGACCACTCTATGGTCATTCAGCATTGAAACAAATTCGAAAGGTGAAAAAGCTTGATAAATCAGTGCCTCAAGAGTTGACCAAAAAAAAAATCTTTTGAACTGTCATCTTCTCATCTTCCTAATTCTATTCAATAAAAATGAAACATTTCTCAATTGGATTGCAACATGCAGTGAAAGTGGATTTTATATAACTGGTGGTGGCCAGTTCAATGGTTGGACAGAGAAGAAGCTCCAAAAGCACTTCCCAAAGCCAAACTTGCACCCAAAAGAGGTGATGGTCACTGTTCAGTGGGGGTCTAACCGACCACAGCTCTCTAAATCCCTGTGAAACCTTTACACCTGAGAAGTGTGCTCAGCAGATTGATGACACCCACCGAAAACTGCAACGCCTGCAGCCAACACTGGTCAACCGAAAGGCCCAATTCCTCATAGTAAAACCCGATGCCACCTAGCAAACCAATACTTTAAAAGTTGAATCAACTGGGCTACAAAGTTTTGCCTCATCTACCATATTCACCTGCTCTTTTGCAAACCGATTACCACTTCTTTTTTTTAAATTTGCTAAGTATGCATTTGCATCGCAGAGACAGAGAGAGAGAGAAAGAGAGAGAGAGAGGAAAGCAAGCATCCCCCGGGGGGTTGCCCACACCACAGTTGCTTCTCTCCCATTTTCCTCTCTAGGATTTTGGGCACACATGCACATATACACACCCAGGGTGTTTTTCAAGCCACTGGTTCTGGGATTTGAACTGCACAGTCAGCCATTTGGACTTCAGGGCCTTAACCACCATGCCACTGGCTGACCCCCACTACCACTTCTTTAAGCATCTCAAAAGTTTTTTGCAGAGAAAATACTTCCACACCCAGCAGGATGCAGAAAATGCTTTCCAAGAGTTTGTCGAATCTTGAAGCATGAATTTTTATGCTACAGGAATAAACAAATTTATTCTTATTGGCAAAAATGTGTTGATCATAATGGTTCCTATTTTGGTTAATAAAGATGTGTTCGAGACTAGTTATGATGATTTAAAATTCACTATCTAAAACCACAACTGCTTTTGCACCAACCTAATAGTTATGAGCTATTAGTTCCATAATTTGGTTTCAGAAGTCTGTTAAAGTAAATCGTTTTGACTGTGCAAAAATGTGTCCTTGGGGGCCAGTCATTGGCATGGTGGATGAGGCAGCTGAATCCCATATGGCACAGTGCAAGTCCCAGACCCAGGGTTTAAGAAATACTCCAGGTAACTGTGTGTTTGTGCCCAAAATCCCAAAAGGAGTGAGAAATGGAGAAGGTATTGCGGTGTGACTGTTCCCCATGGGGAATGCTTTCTCACTTTCTTTCTCTCTCTGTGTGTGCCTCTCTCTCCAGCAAGCACATGCTCCCTTTAGCAAATTTTAAAGAGAGAGAGAGAGAAACACATGTCCTTTTAATTGGCTAAGAATATTTTTATATCTTTTACTCAAACCACTTCATTACAGAGGAAGCAGCCCCCTGTATAAAACAAGTGACTCTGCCTGTTTTTCCAAGGTAATGTGATTTACGAATGCTAAATCTGCCAGGTGCTTGTGTTTAATGCAGTATCCAGGTATTCATTCTGTTGGCAATTATTTTAATTGTTAAAATCCTTTGTTTTGCATCAGACAGAACATTGGCTTATTGTCCCAGAGTTCTAGTTGTGTATTTTTTGCTTTTCCTAAGAGAACTGAAGCTATTTCTGTCAGAAACTCAAAACCGAATAACTTTCAGATAAGAAATTCGATAAGCCATCCATCTGATAAGTGTCACTTTGGGCTTTATTAATATATAGCATTTTATGCAAGGAGGGCTCTGTACATGCTTCACCTCTAAGATACATGGAATGTTTATTGAAGGCCTTGCAATGGTATTCTGACAATGGTGTCTGGCTTTAAAGATGCATTTTCAAACCCTCAGATCCTTGATCATTATAATTGCATTCCGTATCTCCAAAGAGAAGAATGCCAGATTCATAATAGAATAGGGGAAGTGTGTCTAGAGGCATGTTCTAAAAACAATGGAAAAAAGCCCAGAGACAATGTCCTTTTCATGCTGCTTACTAAGCCTAACTGCTGTGTAATCCCGAGCACAACACACTTGTAAGAGGAATTGAAAAATAGACTTGATACCTAGAAATGAAAAAGACCATGAAGGAAGCCTGGCTCGTCAAATGGGATTTTTCTTTCCCATCTAGAGAACTTTCATCATTTTGCCTTGACCAGATAACACAAAGGTCTCTGGTCTTCTATATATATAGATGTAATTTTCCATTTAGAACAAAATTACTTCACCCTTCAGAATTTCACCCTTTATGTCGTAAATCACAGTGACTGAAGAGGAGTCCTGATCCTCTTTGCATGCTGAGACTAGATTTTATCAGGAAATGTTTCATCACATTCTTTTCCTGTCATTAGAGTCAATTATCATGTATATTTATGCATTCCTTTGTAGGAAAGTGTGGTTTGGGTCTGAAAAGAGCCTGTACAAAAGGCCATTTTTAATTAGACAGTCTGTGTGTCTCCTGACGCATAAATGGCTAAATAAAATTATATATACCTGTGCGGGACAAGCGCACCAAAGTCAGTGTCTGCTGCTTAGCAATGCTGAGCTAATGGGGCTGCCGAGGAGCAGGCAGCTGCCTTCCACTCGACCTCACACATCAGCAGCCAAGTATCCAGCTGAGCTCACATCCCACAGATTATTAGTGGTAATGATGCTGAAGGCAAAAATTGTTTGGGCATAACACCCTGAGCTTCTCATTTAGCAGTTAGAGCAATCTTGTTGTGACCTGTAAACTTTGCATTTAATATCCCGAGCATTTAATCCTAAAAGTATGTATGGGGTTGAAGGCATTTTTGCAGTTGTAATGCCTTGAATTGTGTCCGGTCTGCAATGGAAACGAACATTCTAAATTTCCAGGACAAAGAAAAGAAAATTTGTTCTCTTCCTGGGTCCAGGTGAAGAACTATTTGGCAGCTTTCAACATCTGTGCAGGGTTTTATGTTTCTTTTAGGTACAAGGTCGAATTCACCGAAGGAGTGAGTTCCACCTTTTGAGAGCACACCCCCTAATATTGAAACTGAAAATTTACCCACTCATCTCTTTCCCCCATGGCCTCTGGAGAGCACAGGCATATCATGGGGCTTCCCTGGTTGAAAGACCAGCTCTTTTACTTTGAACCAGCAGCAGATGCCAGGGAAGAACAGGGCCCTGCACACTCCCCTGGGCAGTGTGGGAAGGGACAGTAGCAGCTGCAGGGACCCTGGTTTCAAAGGCAGCCCTTTCCTTACAGGGTCCTGCTCTTCACAATAGCAGCAATGCAAGCCACAGCGTCTGCCCAGCAGTGGCTGGTGTAAGGCTTTCAGTGTCCGGAGGAAAACGTCTCTACCAACTCAGATCCACTGACCAGAGACCTGCAGATTAACTGACAATAGGCAGTTAACAGGAGGAAAACAAAACAAAACATATTCCTCATGCAGACAGAGTAGTTCTGGAACTTCCTGGAAGAGTTTTATGTTGGCTTATTTAAGGGGGAGCAGGAGGCCTGCTGGCACAAGATTCTTGGAATTCCCTGGTACACAGAGTTAGTGGTCTTGACTAGTGCCACCCTGGGGCAGGGGTGTGGCAGGGCAGGACAGGAGTCCTGGGAACTGACTCTCACGCCCTGTCAGTCAGATAAGGGAGGTCTAGATAAGAGTTCACCTGTAGCTCGGTGTCCTCACTTCGCAGTGATCTCTGTTCCAGTTTGGTGGGTCGTTGGAACCAGGCAGTGTGATTTGGAACACTCTGCACTGTACAGCTTTCAGAGCCACGGGCTCCCCTATGAATTCTGTAAGCTGAAATATTTTTACATATATACATTTGCTCTACAAATGATTGCTCTTCTTTCAGTAGTATATCTCTATAAAGACAAAGACTGCACTTAAAGTCACATTGAGAGAAAATACCGATGAAAATTTAAGAGCATTCCCATTATTTTCAGAACCGAAGTAAGGATGGCAACTATTACTGCTTGTATTCAATATTACATGGGAAGTCTGGGCTGATGCTCTAGATGTGGACATTTTAAGAAATAAAATAATCAGAAATAAAGAGACAAAAACATTTACAGCTGCAGACAAATTTTACTATGTATGTATATAAAACCCAAAATGACCTGGTCAAGTACTTAAAATAAATCAGCAAAATTACTAGACATAAAGTAAGAATTTAAAAGAAAAATCTACATAACAGAAAATGTCATAGAAAAAAAATCCACTCAAAATCATATTTTTAAGAAGCTAGAAGTTATCAGAGAAAATCTAATCAAGAATATGAAAGACCGGGGCCGGCAAGTGGCATGGTGGTTAAAGGTGCTGGACTCCCACATGGCCGACCACGGTTCAAGTCTCGGAACTGGTGGCTTGCTTTCTCACTTCCTCTCTCTGTCTCTCTGTCTCTCTCTGATCAAACTGGAAAATAATAATGATAACAATAATAAATAAAGTTAAAATAAAAATAATTTTAAAAAAAGAATATGAAAGACCTTTATGGAAAAAAATTAACACTATTGACAGACACATACATAAATGGCAAGATAGGTCACATTCGTGAATGTGATTCAATAGCATAAATCTATCAATTCACTCCTAGATTACTCTCTCGATTAAATTACAATCTAAATTCCAGCAATGTTTTTGGTGTGATTTAGACTCACAGTAAAATACTTACAGGGGCAGCCCTGTGAGCAGCTAAGTGGTATGTACAGAAAGTTGGATCCCACGTGGCCAAGCACGGTTCTAATCCCAGCTCCAGTGGCTAGAAAAAACACGCCAGGAGCATGTGCGTGCTTTCCCCAAATCCTGACAGGATGGAGAAAAGAAGGAAAAAGGATTGGGGCCCATACCCCATCAGGGGGCGTCCTTTCTCTCTCTTTCTCTGTCTCATAAGCACGCATGCCCTGTAGCAATAAAATACATATAAATATTTGGGGGAAAAAAAGAAATTCAAAAATATTTTTAAAAAAGAGACCAGCAGTGGGAACCAGCAGTTAGCGTAATGACTATGTCGCTGGACTCCCACGTAGTCGACCGCGGCTCGCGTCCTGGACCCGGTGGCTTAAAACTCACGCCGGGCGCGTGTGCGTGCGTGCCCAAGATCCCGAGTGGAGAATGGAGGAGAAGGGATTGCGGCGTGGCCATCCCCCCCGGGGGGTGATTTCTCGCTTTCTGTCTGTCTGTTTCTCTCTGTCTGTCTGGTGAGCACACGCGCCCTGTAGCAAAAACCTCTCCAAAAAAAAAAAAATTTAAAAAAAAAAACATTTGAAGAAGAAGAAGGTAGAAGATTTACCCTATGATAAATTAATTTTTATAATATAGCATTAAGATAGTATTATAGTGGTGAAAAGATGAACAGGCAAATAAAGCAATTGAGAGCCCAGAAACAGAATTAGAGAGACAGACAGATACTCTAACTGAGGAGAATTGGAAATCATTAGGAGAAAAAATAAACTGTTCATTAAAGTTACTGGCACAAGTGGTTACACAAACACAAAATGTATGTGGAAATACTATAAAAATAGATCCTTCTCATAAATCAGTAAAAGGAAGATTTTAAGTTTTTAGAAGAAAACATAGGAGAATATTTTCGTGACATTGTTTAGGGAAGATTTTTTTTAAACATACGCACTACGAAGCTCACACAATAAGAAAACATGGATGAACTTGACTCCGTTATTCTTGATAACTTCTATGTAGTAAAAGACACAATACATAAATAAAAAGCCACAGACTGTGAGAAGATATTTTTAGCACATAAAACTAACAAAGAACTAGTAATTATAATGTATAAAGGATTCCTACAAAACAATTTAAAAAGACAAATAATCCAATCAGAAAAAAAAAAAAACAGGCCACAGATACACATGGGTAATTCAAAACAAGAGAAAAACTGAACAGAATAAACATGTCATAATCAGGGAACTGAAACTGAATACAAAGGAGGAAGATGCCGCTTCACAGCTATCAGAGTGGCAACATGCAAAATTCATAATGCCAGTGTCCACCAGCTTGCTGATCCAAAGGAACTGGTAGGAAGGCAAATTGACACGAATATTTTGATAATGTCTGAGAGAGTAGAAGATGTTAAAGCTCTACAACTTAGCAATCTACTTCTATGTATACGACCTGGAGACATTTTCATATATATGCAAAAGAAGAGCATTCAGGAGTATTCACTACAGCAACTTTTATAGTACTCAAAATTTGGAAAAAGAAGAAGAAAAATAACCCTAAATGTCTATCAAAAGAAAAATCAATAAATTATGTCTATTAAAACACATAAAATAAATATTCTATAGTAACAACAAGAGACAAACTAGAGTTATATATATTAACATGAATAAATCTCCAAAGCAAGGTTAATTTTTAAAATTTTATTTATTATTATTATTATTAGTTTTAAATGTTGCTGTAGGGCCTATGCACTCACTAGAGAGAGAGAGAGGGAAAGTGAGAAAGCGAACCACCAGGTCCAGGACTTGAACTGTGGCTGATCATGTGGGAGACCAGTGCCTTAACCACCATGCCACAACATGGTTAACTTTCCAAAAGCAAGTGGATAAACTGATGTGTATCCCATGATACTTCATACATACAAATTCTAAAGAACATGTAGAACAATGCTATATATTGCCTATCCATGCGTATGTGATGAAAGCTTAAAATCATGCATTAGAGTGATAACTTCTTAACAGGACAGAGAAAAATATGATCAGGGAAAGGTATAGAAGGCATTTAACTGTATCCGTCATATTTTAATTCTTCCAATTAAAAAAATATCAGAGGTAAAAAATTAAAAGCAGGGCTGGCCTGTGGTACAGTGATGATGCACTGCCCAAGAGAAGCGGGACCTCAGATGCAGCCTTGGCTTTAGCCCCCAACCAGCTCAGCCTGAAACAGACCAGACAGGCACAGGAGTGCCCTGGATCTGATGGGCTTCAGGACTAGAGGAAGAAGATCAGGCGCCACCAGACCATGTTGAGAGAGATCCTCTTTCTCTCTCTCACACTCACATGCATGCACTCTTTATCAAGAATAAAGAAAAGAAATCTAATTTCTTAAACAATGTTTATTTACTTATTTAATTCCATTTGTTATTATTATTATTATTTTGATTTGACTAGAGAGAGAAAGAGAAAGTGAGAAAGCAAGCTGCCAGGTCTGGGACTCGAACTGCGTTTGGCCATGTGGGAATCCAGTGCCTTTAACCATGTCACCTGCTGGCCCCACAAAAAAATTTAATTTAATAACAAAAAGTTAAAGATGTCGAGGAAGCTGACTAAAACAAATGGATGCAAATACTAGGGTCATTGCAGATCGTTGGTGTGTATGTCGACAGAGCGAGGGATTCTGTACACAATCCAAAGTGCCTACGAAATCTAAGTTTCAAATCTTGACTGTAATAAATTTCAATTTTAAAAATCCATCACTTTTGAGCCAGCAGGTGGCATGAGGTTAAGGTGCTAGAACCCACATAGCTTACTCTGAGGTTCAAGTCCTGACCTGGCGGCCTGAAAAGCACACCAGGCACATGTGCGTGCATGCCCAATATCCCAAGAGGAGAATAGAAGAGAAGGCCATCCTCCTTGGGGATGATTTCATACTTTCCCTCTCTCTGTGCTCCTCTCCAGCAAGCACACATACCCTATGACAAAAATCTTAAAAATAATAATAATAATAATTCCTCACTTTAATTTTCAATAGCCTCTCAAAAAAGATGTTTGGTTTACCTGAATTCTTTTACTGAGCAGATTTATCAGAGGGTTAAACTTAGATCTAAAATTTATAGTATTTTATGTCAAAAGCATATTGTCTCACCATAATATTCCCATAATATGAAAGATTAAAAGGCATTGTGAAGTTGTTTCAGTCTATGCTATGCAAGGATCCCATGAGAAACCTGGTTCCTGATTTTAAGCTATACTCTCAGTACTCTTGAAAGTACTTCTTCTAGAAGAAGCTCTTCTCACTAAAAAGTATTCTCAGACATTCTCAGCATAGTCAGTAAGGTCTCAGGGTGAGCCACATTTAGATATCATACAAACACATTTAGAAAACTGAGAGGTGAAAATCATGCCATTTTGCAATGTCAACACACTACCGAGACATAAAAATCACAGTTGGAGAAAGACATTTAAAATCTTTATTGCTAATACACTTGTCTCTAAATTCCCCCTAATAACAAACTTGCAGATTGTTCCCTAAAAATATAATTGCAAGAGTAATATTAATAATAATCTAGTACACCCGTCAGGACTTTCTCAGACACTGAATAACAATATAATCAGTCAACCTGCAGCTCAGACGACACAGCAATCTATAAATATTTGACCTAAGACTGACAATAAGAAACCAAACCCACTACAAATGATGACCCAAAAATTCAAAAGCATTTTATGAATATTACCAACAAGCAGTTCTCAAGACAAAATAGAAAGACAAGCAAACCAATAATGAGATCCTAGATTGGAGTGAGCCATCAATATTGAAATTGGATTCCTGTGGTTCAGCTCTCTTCGTTCTGGAAGGTAAGAAGATAGATGAAAGAAAATTCTCTAAGCAGCTATGAAGCAGTGGACCTGACACTCAGGCAGGAAATTAAAAACAATTCCTTGCAGCATCGATGAGTATAGTTTGTGAAATACAAAGAAATACCAGCAGATGAACCAACAGGCTGCATAATAAGATATTTTGAGGGAAAAAAGAAAAAAAAAAACTGTCAAGTAATCCATGAGAGAAAAAAACTAAGCTGGTAGCAGGCTGTTCAAACTACAAAAACAGGTACCAGGAAAAGAATAGCCCTTTAAGGCCTGTCAACATACACTGGGTACTTCAGCACACTCTATTCATAACGCTATTTTAGCCTTCAAAAAGAATCATAATGCATCAGCATCTGTGTGCCACAAACACACTAAACACCAAATGTAAAATCTTCCAGATGCAGGACCAGCAGTTGGCGTAATGGCTATGTCACTGGACTCCAATGTAGTTGACCATAGTTCGAGTCCTGGACCCAGTGGCTTAAACTCATGCAGGGTGTGTGTGCATGTGTGCCCAAGATCCCGAGAGGAGAATGGAAGAGAAGGGATTGTGGCATGGCCATCCCCCCTGGGGGGTGATTTCTCGCTTTCTGTCTCTATGTCTCTCTCTGTCTTTCTGGTGAGTGCATGTGCCCTATAGCAAAAGCCTCTCCAAAAAAAAAAAAAAAAGCCTTCCAGAAGCACAATTCACAACTGTCAGGTTTCCTTAGTTTGCTTGAGTAAATGAAGATAAGAAAGTTATAGAGACCAGCAGTTGGCATAATGGCTATGTCACTGGACTCCCATGTAGTCAACCATGGTTCGAATCCCAAAACCAGTGGCTTAAACTCATGCTAGGCATGTATGCATGCATGTCCAAGATCTCGAGAGGAGAACGGAGGAGAAGGGATTGCGGTGTGGCCATCTCCCGGGGGGGGTGATTTCTCACTCCCTGTCTTTCTCTGGCTGGCTGGCAAGTGCGTGCACCCTATAGCAAAAACCTCTTCCAAAATGGAAAGGTTATAGCCCAAGGAGAGAAGGGTACTAAGAAAGTTCTTCACAATATGGGTCTTCAAAAACTAATTCCATCCAGTTTATTAATATCATTGATCTATTTATTTCTAGTTTGCTATAAGGTGTGTGTGCACACACGGGAGAATGAAGAAAGAGAAAGAGAGAGAGGGCAAGAGAGAAATCACCCCCCACCCCCTAGGGGATGGCCAAGCCGCAATCTCCTCTTGGGATTGTGGGCAAGTACACAGATATACTTCCCTGGTGCGCTTTTCAAGGAACCCGGTCCAGAACTGGAACCGCTCAGCTGGCCATGTGGGATCCAGCTGTCTAACCTCTGCGCCACCTGCTGGCCCTAATGTCATCTTTTAGTGTGTGATTTGCAGGGGTAGCAGGTAAAAATGCAAATCCTTAATATTTTCCTTTGCATGTTTTCCTCCTAGCTGAGCTAGAAATTTTGCCTCGAAGAAACAGGAGTTTGGAGAAGAAAGGGAAGGAGTTTAGGTTTAAAAGAACAGTGTCTATTTCCAAAGGGACCTAATTTCATAGAGTATGCCTCTTTACAAACATCAAATCAGACTTTATTTTGATTCAGAAAGCGCTCGGGCAAGAAAGTCAGATCCTTTGGGAAGACGGGCCTGATTATTCTCTGATGACTGATACCGTCGGCATTTCAGGCAGTCAGAAGGAACTGTAAGAATTAGAAAGTAAAAATCTGCAAGGTAACTTCAAGTCTTTGCAGTCACATTGCATTCCTGAAAGCCATTAAAAACCAGCTTGCTGTGATAGTCTCCCTCCTGCTCACGGGGCTCCCCTCTCCACTCTTCCTGTTTTCTGTTCTTCCACTATATCAATCTCCTTTCCCACTTAGGCTCTTTGCCTACGATTATCTCCTTCAAAATACAAATGTCGGACTCCTCGCATTCAGCTTTCAGCTCAATATCACTGCTTCAGTGATCCCTTTTCTGGTCACTCATTCTGAAATAATCCATCACGTCACTCTGTATCACATCACTCCGGTTGTTTTCTTCATAGCAAGTATTGCTATAGGAAAGCATCTTGTTTGTAAATTTTACATCTTAGCCTATTAAGAAGTAACTTGCTCAAAAGTAAGAATTCTGTCTGCCTTTTCATCCATGGTGTCCAGAACCATGTCTGGCATCTCATCAATTCTAAACACTCATTAAAAGAATTCATTAGTAAGTAGATGTCCAAACCTTAGTATAACACTTTCTACACATAATTTTAAAAGAACTGTTCAACATAAAAAGGATAGTTTGGGTAGGAAAAAAACGATACTACGGTACCAAGAAGCATTCTTTATTTCTGTTATATCCAGAAGGACCTTAGCAATTGTTCAGTTAGTATGGGTTTGAAAAGAAGAAAAAGAAAAGTAGCAGCGGTAACAATAGCTGTATGTTAAGCAGAAAAGCACTCCAATACTAGGTATTAAGTGCTTTAAAATGATCAAAAGGACTGAAGGAGAAGTTTCCAAACTAGGCTTCCACCAATGGCATTCAAAATACTGCACGGTTGACACAGCAATGGAACTGTTGCTATTACTGCTATCGAAATCTGGAGAGGAGGAAATCAGACTGACTCTGGAACCTACTGGTGTGAGAGCACATTGCCAAAACTGTACCTAAGGGTCAGGAAACTAAAACGACTGTGTGCTGGCTTGTGGCGTCTAAAGTCACCTCTGGTGCAGATGCCTCTCAATACTCACCACAAGTTTGGAGACCAAGCATCATATTTTCTTTTTGTATCACTTTTTCTAAACGATCTTGTAACTAAGGCTCTGGATCCAAAAGTAGGCTTATATAAATTAGACACACTCATGTAAGACTTGGAAGGCAGAGGAAGTAAGAAACTATCTTCTAATTACTTTTAGACATTTTCTATGGGCAAGCATCTCTGGAGAGATGTGTTATTTTTCTCAGCAGAACTTTAGAGACTGTGGTGGATTGAATGCATTGCTTACTCTAACAGATGTGTCCTTTTCATACGTGTCTTTAATATTTTTTGGATAGAATTTTGCTATAGGGTGCTTGCGGGAGAAACAGAGACAGAAAGTAAGAAATCACCCCCGGGGAGGATGGCCATGCCACAATCCCTTCTCCTTCATTTTCCTCTCAGGATTTTGGGCACACACGCACATGCTCCTGGTGTGAGTTTTAAGTCACCAGGTCTGGGACTTGAACCACGGTTGACTCCCTTATGCCATCTGCTGGTCCCTCCAATGTGTTCTTACAGCTCTTCCCATCAAGAATGGTGTCTGTTTTCTACTCTACTCCCTATTTTTGTTTGTTTGGTTAGAGGTTTTTGCCTTAGGGCACAGTGAAGAGGAATGTGAGAAATCATCCCCCAGGGAGGATGGCTGTGCCACAGTCCCTTCCCCTCCATTTTTTTCCTAGGATTTTGGGCATGCACGCACACAAGCCAGCTGGTCCAGTGCTCAAACCACAGTCAGCCATGTGGGAGTCCAGTCACATAACCTGTACGATGGCCAGCCCCTACGTTCCCCATTGTTAAAGCACCTCTGACAGGACTGTGACACTGCAGTCTACCCCAGCCTCAGCCAGCTCAGGGCCACGTGAATGCATGAGCCCGGTGTCAGCTCAGAGTCATACGAATGCATGAGCCCGGTGTGCTCAGGACCACACGAATGCCTGAGCCTGGTGTCAGCTCAGAGTCACGTGAATGCGTGAGCCCGGTGTACACAGGGAGCTCCCCGGATGGGAACTTGGAATCTTCCCATGCGGGTTGGCCACACGGAGCGTCCACTTTACCTCTGTGCCACTGGCTAGCCCATTTGCCACACCCCCATTTGACAGGCTGGCTGTGTGCTTGCTTCAGCTGGTAGAAGTCTTAGATGAGTGTGTGTCAGTTCTTAACCTAGGCCTCCAGAAGCTGAGCGTGTTTCTGCATTTGCTGTTGAACCCTGCCGACATTGGCCAGGGGAAATGGGGAAGAACCACCTCCATCATCATAGATCAGCTAGTCCCTGGCATCCCCAGCCCACGGCCCAACCAGCCATGGTGAGCAGAACCACCCAGTGACCCAGAAAGCGAGAACAATATGATTCCTTGGTATGCCAGTGATGTTTTGTTGCTTTTGCTTATGCAGCAACCTAAACTTCCTATTGTGACAATATAAAGTGATGCAGTTTGTGAGGGCTAACTCATGGTCTGGTGGTTAAGGTGGCTGAATCCCACATGGCCGACAGCATGGTTCAAGTCCCAGACCCAGAGGCTTGAGAAAGATGCCAGGCACATGCATGTGCTTACCCACATCCTGCCAGGGGAAAAATGGAGGTAAAGAGAGTGCAACATAACCCTGCCCCTCAGGGGATGTCATCTTGCTTTCCCTCTCTCTCACTCTGTCTCCCTCCAGTGAGTACAAAGACCCTTTGGCAAATTTTTAAAGAAAGAGACTACTTTAAAAAAATATATAGGAAAATGCAATTTTTAATCTCTCAAGTCTCTACAGCACAGGGCAACTCAGAAGAAGAAGGTGAGAAAGAGCCTGAGTGAAAATCGACCATATTCCACACGGTAGCCAACATTGGCTGAAGACTTCCTAGGTGCTGGGTAACACACTGAGCCATGTCCACAGCTGATCTCTCTGCACACCCCGACCCTTCCCTTGCCCCCTGGAACAATCAGAGAGATGCCTTTCATTTCTAAACACTTCCTGTGTCACAGCCACCATGTCAGGATCAGTCTTTGACAGAAATGCTTGAAGCAGGGATGAAGCTCAGACCGGCAGGATTTGTGCCGTCTCCCAGTCATCCCCTTTCCGCTGCGCGGTGTTTTGAAATGTGTCCAAGAGCGTCCCTTCAGGCCTTTAGAGCAATCCACCTCCCTATGTATGCAGGGAGGATGAAAATTAGTCTGATTATATCTGATCTGTCATGCCACCGGCTTGTTGACCAAATCAACAAACTGCCTGGAATTCCAGCCGCAACTGGAAATGTGCAGCTAACATAAATTAGCTTGAGCAAAAGACTTCTTGGTAACATGCCTGGAGTTGTTGGTGCCATGATATTTGCTTTTTCGTTGAAAGCAGATGTTCGCCCCAGCACCCTTCACAGTGAGCAGCCACGCCAGCTTGCCCGACACGAGTTTATAGCATAATCTCTGTGGTTTCACTGTCCTGGCATATCTGTCCTGACGGTATAACAAATATCTTTCCTCATCTACTCATTATTATTCCTTTGTTTCTTTCAGGGAAATGCATTTATCTTCTCATGTCCCAAGTTGGATGAATTCGCTCCCCACATTCCTTTCCTTCGGCATATAAACTAATTGATGGCAAAAATTATTGTGAGCTTAATCTGTAGTCGTAAAGCGATTTATATTTTTCTGGCTTTTCTGCTAAGATATTAAAGAGTTACTTCTTACGGGGAAAAAAAATAAAAGATTCTTTGATGTTTTCTTTGATTTATAGTTGAATCTCAAAAAACTGCCTAATGCTATCCTTGAAAAATCACAATGGTGGGTTTCTAAGCAAAACATTTTAGGCAATGCTAGATTTTTACTGACTGTATGTAAGTGCCTAAGTGTCTTCTTTAATGAACCAAGGAGAATTCATAAAATAAGTTATTCTGAGCTAGATTTTGAAATTCTCTAAATAATTATGTTCAGTTTATAGTTTACAAGCACAGAGAATTCTGCAGCAATATCTCAAGGAACATCACCAAAGAAAGGAATTATAAGGCAGGGCTGCGACCCTTACACTTGCCTGCATACACATGCCTGCTGCATACTTGTGGGCCTGCACGGACACACACACACTCCTGTTTCACATGAAGCAGCTCTGCTCTTTTTGAACTTCTACATATAAAATCTATATAAATGCTTCAACCGTTGTCAACAACAGTGTTGGGATATCATCCTTACTGTGCTTTACTCTCTGTGCCGAAAAGATAAAAAAGGCCAAGTGAGTAAGATGACTTATTAACCACAGCATCAGTTTCCCGTCTCCAGGTCAAGAACTTCTCCACTCACCTCACTTTCTTTTTATATTTGTATTTGTTTATAAAATACAATATGGCCCAGGGCCACCAGGTGGCATGGTGGTTAAAGGCGTTGTACTCCCATGTGGCCGATGGCGGTTCGAGTCCCGGACCTGGCAGCTTGCTTTCTCAGTTTTTCTCCCTCTCTCATGCTGTCCCTCTCTGATCAAAATGAAAATTAATTAAGTTAAATAAAATATTTTTAAAAAATACAGTATGGTCTCTTAAAGGTGTTTACACATTCATAATTATTTTAATTTTTGTATTTAAATATAAGATTTAATTAACCTGTTTAAATCTTTGCATATTGAATTTATAATCATTGCTATCAGTGGAGGAAGATCTTGTTTCACAACATAATTGGGAAGCTCTCTGTGGCTTTGGGTCATTTCTCCTGAGCACCTAAAACTGTCTATGTGAACTAAGCTAAAAGGTCATACATATGTATCCTGATGCTGATCTCACCAAAAGTACCGTGTATTTTTCCATCTTATATGCAGATCAAAGGACTGTAAATACAGAACAAAGAACAGATACATAAAAATAGCAGAGCTTTATTCCATTTTGGGGACAATTTGCTATGCTTCGTTGGTCACTGTATTGTCCATATGCTCCGCAAGTCAGCTAATGAAATATATTTGACAGTCCTGAAAAAGGTGAAATATTCAAAAAGTATGTAAGCACTAAGACAGCTTTTGTGGTGTTATTAAGGACAGCGCCAACAAAGGGTTTAAAAATCCCACCATTATCCCCAAAAGAATAAGTTTGTGTAAATAATGTTAAAACGAGGTTTTCCTTGACAATGCAGTGTGAAATATTTATGGAATGGAGCATAGATGGTTCTGAAGTTTCCCAAAGACGTGACTAGGACCTTGGGGCAGTCATTTTAGCCAGGCCTCTACTGTGACTCATTCTATTCTTGCTTTGTTCATCTAGAGATAGCCAGGTCTCTACTGTGACTTCAGATGAATCATTCTATTCTTGCTTTGTTCATCTAGAGAGCCATATTAACTAACCTTATCAGATCCTGTGAACAAAAACTATTATAAGTGATAGTAGACATTGATATAAGATGCAAAGAAGCTCTGTTTAACAACAAAACTTGAATTACAGCCGCTCTAATGACAATTACACTCATCGGTGCTTATGACCAAATAAATCGAGTGATGATATTTAAGAAAGCAAGAGGGGCCAGACGGTGACACAGTCGTACAACATGACACTGCCCAAGGCCGACCCATGTGGGAAAGTTCCAGGTTCATGGCTGGAGACCTTCCTGAGGAACTGGGCACAAGCTCCTGCCCATGGTCTGGGCATATTGAAAGTGTTAAGATTGTACTGGGGGGCTGGCAAGTGGCATGGTGGTTAAGATGCTGGGCCTCCACATGTGGGCCATGGTTCGAGTCTTGGACCTGGAGGCTTACTTTCTCTCTCTTTCTCTCTCTTCCTCTTTTTCCTTGTGGTCAAATTTAAATAATAATAATAATAATAAATGAAATTAAATACAAATTTTTAGAAAGACTGTATTGGGATTACTGTCTCTCTCTCTCTCATGGGTAAAATAGGTAAATAAACTTTAAAAAAGTAAAAGAAAGAAACATACGTCTTCTACATTTGAAAATAATTTTCCAGAAGAAGTAGTATATACACATACATACTCACACACACATACACACACACACACACACACACACACACACACATATATATATGCATACATGTTTATACACACATATGTACATACACACAAGCTTTGTAAATAGACAGGTCTGGGCTTTTACTTTGATTCTGTCACTTTCTAGCTATAAGACCTTAAACAAGTTATTGAACCTTGCTTAGCCTTGTTTTTCAAAATGAAGTTTATAAAAGTTACTCAATTGCAATAAAGGTTAAATAAAACTGGGTAACAAATTTTATATAATCCATTTAGCTTATAGTAAACACATTGCTTTTCTATACATACTCAAAAAATGTCATATTATATGTCAGTAAAGATTCAGATCTTACAGAACAGACTATTCTATAATTACAGCAAGCTTAGCTGTCAGAAGCACGGTGTGATTGCGATATAAACCTTGACTTTGATATAATTGCTTTTCCAGTATGTGTTTTTGCTTAATTCAAACTTATGAAAATAAGTTGAGTGAAAATCAAGCAAAAAAAAACAATTCACCTGTAACATTCCTGCAGCAAAACCAGGTTTGAACAAACTGAAATTCTTTTTTTTAAGAATTATTTTATTAAACTTCATTACTTTATTTATTTGACCAGAAAGGGACAGAGTGACAGAGACAGAGTGAGAAAGCAAGCTGCCAGGCCCAGGACTCCACTGCCGTTGGCCATGTGAGAATCCAGTGTCCTTAACTACCATGCCACCAGCCAGCCCCCAAACTGAAATTCTTAATATTCAATACTTAATACTTAATATTCATAATATTTGTAATATCATGAGTAAGTGAATCTCGTGACATGAAAACTGTCCTGTGAACCAAATTCAAAGAGAAAAATCACTACAGTTTATGTTATTTAAAAAAAAAATTCACTTTCTTTTATTTTTTAAAATTTATATTATTATTCTTTAAAACTTACTACAGTTATCAGAGAGAGAAAGAGATAGAAGGGTTGCAGGGAGTGGGAGAGCAAGCTACCAGGTCTGGGACTTGAACTGCTATGGGCCATGTGGGAGTCCATTGTGGGATCTATTGACCCAACCACCCCACCACTTGCTGGCCCCACTTTATGATATTTTTAATATTATTATTGACACTATTAATTCTTGAATTAACGAAGTCTTTCACCTAAAATCCTCCAGCTCCTTCTGCTCAATCCCCTGCCCGTCTTCCCTTAAGTCTGGTCTTCCCCACGAGGCACTGACTTCTGTTTTCTTGCTGAACCTTGCTGTTCTCCTTCCTGCATGTGTCACATTCTGACATTAGTGGCCTGTGCCATTAAATCATCACAAAAATATTTTAGGTCTGAGCAGAATTGATATATTTTACTGAGAATAATGAAATCGTTCATTTGGTCAAAATAAATATTTACTATTTAGAACCCTCCTGTTATTAAAATCTTACAAACCATCATAGAAAATGCTATTTCAAGCAGGACTGAAGAGCTGTAGTCTTTGCTGTCTGTCCCCACCTCACCCATCTCCCTCACCATCGGTTGTCACCGTCATTACCACCAGACAGCTCAGTGAAGGACTGTGCTAAACCACAGAGCATTGTAGAAATGGACTCTAATCATTTCTCTAGGGGGAATTGGCAGTAAGGGGAACGCTGCATGAAAAGTAATTATTTCTGGGCTCACATGAAGTGAGGGAATCCTCCAAGAGTCTCAAGACTCCTCATAGTGATGTGAAACAAGCATTTGGTGGTGGGTAGAGAGGAAGGCAGGGGCTAATTCCACCCCGTGGCCAGGAGGCTGAGCCCAGGGCTTGTAGCAAGGTAGGAAAACTGAGCCCAAGATTGGTGAAACAGCGGTGTGTAGCAGGGGGCTAGATAATATCAGGTCATCAGGAAAGTCGTGACATATTTTTCTATGCAAAAATGTGTCATGACTTTCCCAACAACCCAATACTTAACTGAGAGAAAAGATGAAGGGAAAAAACTTATATTTTGCACATTTCAGAATGTATTTTATAGAAAAATGAGAATAGAGGCCAAGCTAGTAGCCTAGTGGTGAAGGGAGTCAAATTTCACATAGCCCACCAATTTGAATCCTAGCCCCACTGGCTTGGAAAACATGCCAGATGGATGTGTCTGTGCCCAAGATCCCAACAGGATGGAAAAGGGACTGCAACATGACCCATTGGGGGTGCTTGCCTTTCCTCCTTCTCCCTTTTTCTCTCTCTCTGGGAAGGATATGTCCTCTCTAACTATTTAAGCTATAAATCAGTAAGGGAGAAAATATTACCCACAAAGCAATTACCCCCGTAGGAATGATGAAGAAATTTACAACTAACTTCTCGTCAGGAAAAAACATGAAAGCAGAAAGTAGCTGCTTAAGGGCATCAATATACAAGTTAAAAAATTCCAACCTAGAATTGCGTACCCCCAAAATTACTTTTTATAAGCAAAGTAATTCTTTATGATTCTGGAAATCAGTGATAAAAATAACCCAATTTAAAATGACTAAAACACATGAACAGACAATTGACAAAAGAAGATAACCACATAATCTATAAAAATATAAAAAGCTGTTCAAGAATTCTTAGCAAGGCAATGCAAATTAAAAACCAAAAAGGAATTTTAGTACATCCCTAACAGAATAGCAAAAATTAAAAAGACAGACAATGTCAAGTGTTAGCAAGAATGAGAGGGCATCTCAAACTATTTTTTAAATAGTTTTCTATAGGACGTGTGTACTTGCTGGAGAGAGACAGAGAGAGTAAGAAATCATCTCCTAGTGAGGATGGCCATTTCACAGTTCTTTTTTCTTTGGTCTCCTCTCAAGATTTTTGGCATGCACATTTATAAACACACACATTCACACACACACACATACACACACACACACTCACACCTGGCATTTCTCTTTGTTTTGTTTTGTTTTACTAAAGTTGCCAGTACTAGGACTTGAACCACAAAGTTGTCCTTGAGGGATCGAGCTGCCTTAACCACCACACTACCTGCTGGCCCAGCACCTTAAACTTTTATTTACTGCTACTATAAAAATAAACTAGTATAAGCATGTTACAATACTATTTGGTAGTATCTATTAAAACTAAACATACACATCATGTATGTATATATACTATAAACCATCAGTTCGACTCCTAAATATATACCCAAAAGAAAGAAGGGCTTACATCCTTTAAGAGATATGTACAAGAAAGTTCTTAGCAGCTAATTCATGATAGCCAGAACTACAAATAACCCCCATCCATAAACAATAGAATGAATAAATAAATAATAGAATACTCATAACAATGCTATACTGCACAACAAGAAAAAGATGAGTTACTACAATATACAAGAACAGGAATGAATGTCACTAATATAATGTAGAAGAAATGAGGCTATACATAAAAAAGCATATAGGGTAAGATTTATTAATGTTGATAAAAATATGAGAAGAAAGAGATTACTTTTGGAGGGTACTAACCAGGAGGAGATAAAGAAAGCCTGCTAAGATGATGGAAACTTTTTATATTTCCCTCTGCATGGTGATTAAATGAGAAAGACAGAGAAAAAGAGAGTGTGTGTGTATGTGGGTATATATATATTTTCTAAATATATATTTATATATGTAAAATATTTTAGCTGTGTATTTAAGATCTGCACACCTTACTCCATGTCATACATTAAAGAGTTTTTAAAATAACATTGATGAAATGAAAAGATTTTCAAATATTAAAAAGGGAGAGCTTTTTACTATAGTTTCGTTTTGTTTTATTGCCAGAGGGCCTGTGCACTCGCCAGAAAGGATGGAGACAGAGCGGGGAAAAAAGAACCTCAATCCTTTCTTCTCCATTTCTCCATCTGTCAGAATTTGGGGCATGCGCACAGACGTGCCCAGTTTGTCTTTCAGGCTATGAACGCCAGAACTCAAACCACGGTCAGCCTTATCGGATCCAGCTCCCTTTAATCACTCCTCTGTAGGCTGATCCTACCACAGATTTTTGCCAAAAAGAACACAGAGATTGTTCACGTAAAACAAAACGACCCTGAAAAGATGCTCTGAGATCAGAGAAGTAATTAGAAGCAAAAACTAGTAAATATGCTAATCAATAAGTATAATAAATATTGTCCTTATAAAATAATGTTACAAATTTAGGTTTTTATTTTTTTGTTTTTTTGGGTTTTTTAAGACATGATTCAGATAAAATGGCACAAAAGTTGCCATGGGGTAATCTGAGATGAAATCTTTCTAAGATTCCAGTATTGTCTTAGAAGTGATTAATTTATTATGCATGGTAATTTTTCACAGGTAATTACTAAAATGATAGAACTGAAGTGTTTAATTTGCAAATAAAGCCCAATTAATGTTGATTTAGCAAGCAAGAAATATAAAAGAAGCAGGGAATTTAGAAAGTCTGAAGATTAGAAACAAGTCCAAATATGTTTATAGTGATAATGAAGGCAAATACATTTATCATGGCAGTTAAAAGTCAGAGATTACCAGATTTCATAGAAAACATGTCCAAAAAAAAACACGTAAAGTTTGGAAAAACTGAAAGAAAAGCATATTTTGTTTAAATTCTAAACTGAAGAAGGCCTAAATAAATATCAGAAAAGAATAAACATTAAGATAAAGAACAAAATAAGAGGAAGTCATTATATGATCTTAAAAGCTTCAGCTTACTCAGGATCTTGATTATAGATTCGTATGCATCTAGTAAATATAGCCTTAAAATATAGAGAACTACTTTTAAAGAGCTACAGGATGAAATCGGCAATGATATTATCAAGTGGGACATTTCAACATCCTTTTTTCATTATTGATGCACCAAGCAAAAAAAAGAAGTTAAGATATAAAAACTTGTACAACACAACCAATCCATAATGCACTCGAAAAGTAGTAAGCACTCTGCTCAAGCCCCCCTGAAACACATGTGAAAATTAGCTGCATAACTGACCATAAGTAACATTTCCAAAACTTCCAGAGAATTGGTTCATATTATGAGTGCATTCTCTTATGTCAATGCAAATTCATTAGATGTCAGTAACAAAGCATTTTTTAAAAGCTTCTGACTGTAAATGTAAAACATATATACATACATATTATACAACCCAGATGTCAAAGATGAAATCAGAATACAGATGTTAAAATAGTTAGAATGGAACATTCAAAAGACAAAAAAATGGAAAATTATCTGTTGATGACAATGTGTATTTTAATTTATTTGACTGGACTACGATACAGTATATTGATGCTGGGAAAATTCATCTTATATGCTATAAATAGATACAGTGATTGAATGTAAAAAGTAAGAAAATATAATAAATAGGGACCAGCAGTTAGCGTAATGGCTGTCGCTGGATTCCCATATAGTCGAACGCGGTTCGCGTCCCGGACCCGGTGGCTTAAAACTCACAGTGGGGGCGCGTGTGTGCGTGCCCAAGATCCTGAGAGGAGCATAGAGGAGAAGGGATTGAGGCGTGGCCATCCCCCCTGGGGGGTGACTTCTCACTTTCTGTCTCTTTGTCTCTCTCTGTCTGACAAGCACACATGCCCTATAGCAAAATAATAATAATAAATAATAAATAAAATAAAAAGAAAGGGGGAGAGGGGGACACAGAGAATCAACCATTCACAAGGGTGTAGAATTTTCTGTCACAGAGACAATTGACATGCCAGCCCCAAGTTGAGTGCACCTGAACTGCACAAACACTCTTGAAAAGGAACAAAACTGATGATTACATTACCAAGCAGCAATAATTATTATAAAGCCTTAGTATTAATAATTAAGAAGAAATGATACCGGCATTAGGATAGACAATGGAACAGAATAGATAGCTTGAAAACAGATTCAAAATTGACTAAATTAGTCCTAAGAAACTATGAAGTAAAGGAGTATTTTTAAATAAATGGTCTTAGATAAAGTTGATTTCTATATGAAAGAAAATGAAAATTAAACCATATCTCATAACTTTCATAAAAATTAATCCAGAACTTCTAAAAGATTATATAAGATGATGTCCTTACGGTTTGAGGTAGGGTAATTTACCTAAGTACATTTATATACATATATACATATATATGTGTGTGTGTATTCAATATATATTTTACAAAAGGAAAAAATTGATTAAATGAGCTACACTAAAAACCATACTTAGAATTGAAATAAAAAAGAAAAAGATAGATATATTAAACGTGAGGGGCCGGCAGGTGGCATGGTGATTAAGGGTGCTGGACTCCCACATGGCCGACTGTGGTTTGAGTCCTGGACCTAGCAGCTTGCTTTTTCACCCTCTCTCTCTCTCTCTTTCTCTCTTTAGCTCTCTCTGTCCCTCTCTGGTCAAATTATAAATAAATAAAGTTAAATAAAATCATTATTTAAAAAAGAAAAAAGTTGTGAAAGGGCTAACAGGTGGCATGAAGGTTAGGGTGGCTGGATCCAACAGGGCTGACTGCACGGTTTCATTCCCAGACCCCATGACTTGAAAAGCACATCAGGCCACTGTGTGCCCCAAAGTCCCGAGAGCAGAATGGAGGAGAAAGGACTGTAGCGTGGCCATCCCCGTTGGAAGTGATTTTTCACTTTCTTTCCTTTCTTTATCTCTCTCTCCCTCATTTATGGCAAGCACACACACTTATAGCGAACTAAAAAAAAAAAAGATTTGGGAAATACAGCGCAAGTGTTACTTTGAAAATAGTTATAGCCTTCAATTTTATTAGAAAAGAACAAGAGCTAAAAATTAATGAACTACATGCCCGAGTTAAGAAATCAGGAAAACAAACCGAGAGAAAGTATTTAAAAGAGTTCAGAATTAGAAGAGTAAATGAATATAATTATAAAAATGATGAAATAAAGAGAAGAAAAACAAAGCCAAAAGTTGGTCTTTGCAAAAACTAGGAAGGAAACTTTTAATAGACCTATAAAGAAAAGGTCAGAAGGCAAAACCATGCTGAATAAAGATTGGATAAATAGCAGCAGAAAAAGCATTAATATGAATTAGTATTACATCATGATTTTAAAATTTTGAATATATAAACAAAAGTGAACATTATCAATCAAAAGCAGGCTATCCAGGGACCAGCAGTTAGCGTAATGGCTATGTCGCTGGACTCCCATGTAGTTGACCGCGGTTCGCGTCCCGGACCCGGTGGCTTAAAACTTACACCGGGCACATGTGCATGCGTGCCCAAGATTCCGAGAGGAGAATGGAGGAGAAGGGATTGTGGCATGGCCATCGTCCATGAGGGGTGATTTCTTGCTTTCTGTCTGTCTCTCTGTCTGTCTGCCAAGCGCACATGCCCTATAGCAAAAACCTCTCAAAAAAAAAAAAAAATAACCACAACAACAAAGGCAGGCTATCCATCAAAATCCTGCGAAACACACCACATTTTTTATAGGTTATTTTTTTTCTCTTTCTTTTTTTATGATTGACTGAGTGCATGAGCACATGACAAAGAGAGTGAGAGACAGAAGAGCACCCTCCATAGGATCTGATCAGGCCATGATTTTGTTCTTCCAGTCCTCCAGCTTGCCAGATCCCAGGCACTCACGCACATGTTCAGCGTGTTTCATACTGACTGGGCAGGGGATTCGAACCACAGTCATTATGTGGGATCTGACTTCTCTTAGCAGTGCTTTACTGCTACACTGCAGAGCTGGCTCCAAACATAATTTTTCAAAGGAAATAGGTTAAAGGCCTCCTTTTAAAAAAAATCAGGAATAAGATATTAATACCTATTTCTATCATTTCTCACTTTTGTTCAATATTGTAGCCAGAGAAACAAGACAAATAAAAGAAATAACTATTGGAAAGGCATAAACAAAAATGTCATTATTTATAGTAAAATATGATAGCCTAGATGAAAATCCCAAGAAGATCTAGAGATAGATTTAATTAGAAATGAGAGTGTTCAGTAGAGTCTGGATCAATATGCAATAATTAAATGTGTTTCTATACGCCAGCAATAGAAAATACTTGGGAAAAAAAAATGTCTGCAGTAGCAATAAAAATACACCTTACCTAAGAATAAGTCTCATAAAAAGCATACAAAAGATGTGTGTGGAAAATTACTAACCTGTATTAAAAGTTAATTTTATAAACTGAATGAGAAGAAGTCTGACTTAGTCTGGGCCATTCTACCCATGTAGGCAGAACCCGAGAGAAAGGCTTTTGTAGAAGTTATTCATGGAGAGTTGATCTCACGAGAAGAAATGTTGATGAGGGAAGTTAAACAGGGATGGTGAGAGCTGATACAAGGATGCATTATTGAGGTGGCAATTGCTACAGGCACCTGGAGCTTTCTACCTTGGAATCTTCTGAGAAATTTTATGAAAACTGTCTTGAGCCTTTTCTCCCTTGTGAATAAAGGTAGCTGCCTTTATCTATTGAGTCTCATTCTCTAACGATCAAGGGTTGTTGACCTACCCTCCCAGGCATACTCTGTATATTCTGAGTAGGTCCCCACAGATATTTTATAATAAAGACTGGGTCTAAGGAGCAAAAGATGTGAAATGAGTTTGAGATGGGCAATCCAGTTGTGCATGAAGCCTTCATGGAACTGATCACAGCTGCAGCTGGAATGAGAGAGGAAGCTGAGAGGGCTGCACAAGCAGGCCAACCCTTGGAACCCAGCCTAGTGGTTGCAAGAGAAGGATACCACACGGCCAAGAGTGGTTTGAATCTTTGAGACCCAGTGAGTTCTGCCTTTTGTGAGGTGTGAACTCTCATGAGAGTGGGTTACTATCAAAGAAAGATGGCTTCCCCCAGGACTCTTTCTCTCTTTACACATGCCCACCATTCTTTTTTTTTAATAATTATTTATTTCATTTTATTTATTCACTCATTTATTTTAAGTTGTCCAGAGAGAGACACAGAGAAAGAGAGAGAGAAAGTGAGAAAGCAAGCCACCAGGTCCGGGACTCAAACCATGGTAGGCCATGTGAGAGTGTCTTGTACCTTAACCACTGTGGCACCTGCTGGTCCCTATGCCCACCATTCTTCAGCCGTGTCATGAGGTAGCTAGCCTGATGTCAGCTTCATACCTTTTGACTTTCCAGCCAACAGGATTGTGAGTCAAATAAGATTCTATTCTATTTTTTTTTAATTGCTACAGGGTGGGTGTGCTAGCTAGAAAGAGAAGGGTGCTGGGGGGAGAGAGGGAAACAAAGCACACCCCAGGGGGGATGACCACACTGCAGTTCCCTCTCCTCCACTTTCCTTTCAGGATTCTGGGCACCCATGCACATGTGTCTGGCATGCTTTTCAAGCTGTTAGGTCTGGCTCACATTTGGCTACATGGGATCCAACCACTTTACCACCACGCCATCTGACTGGTCCCTCTAGTCTTTATAAACCATCATTCTGAGGTGTTTCTATAAGCAACATAATAGCAAACTAAGAGAACAAATAAAGAAGATGGACAGAGACTACTTTGAGGGGATAGGATAGACTTCTTGGACATCCAAGCTTTCTGGCCTTTGGACTTCAGGACTCATGCCAGTGGTTCCCAGGGTTCTCAGATTTTCAGCCTCAGACTGAGAGGTACTTCATAAGCGTCCCTGCCTCTGGAGTCTTCAGGCTTCGACTGAGCCCTGTGACCCACTGCTCAGGCCTCCAGCTTGCCCGCAGCCTGTGTAGGACCTCTCAGCCACCAGTCCAGAGAGAGACACAGAGAAAGAGAGAGAGAAAGTGAGAAAGCAAGCCACCAGGTCCGGGACTCAAACCATGGTAGGCCATGTGAGAGTGTCTTGTACCTTAACCACTGTGGCACCTGCTGGTCCCTATGCCCACCATTCTTCAGCCGTGTCATGAGGTAGCTAGCCTGATGTCAGCTTCATACCTTTTGACTTTCCAGCCAACAGGATTGTGAGTCAAATAAGATTCTATTCTATTTTTTTTTAATTGCTACAGGGTGGGTGTGCTAGCTAGAAAGAGAAGGGTGCTGGGGGGAGAGAGGGAAACAAAGCACACCCCAGGGGGGATGACCACACTGCAGTTCCCTCTCCTCCACTTTCCTTTCAGGATTCTGGGCACCCATGCACATGTGTCTGGCATGCTTTTCAAGCTGTTAGGTCTGGCTCACATTTGGCTACATGGGATCCAACCACTTTACCACCACGCCATCTGACTGGTCCCTCTAGTCTTTATAAACCATCATTCTGAGGTGTTTCTATAAGCAACATAATAGCAAACTAAGAGAACAAATAAAGAAGATGGACAGAGACTACTTTGAGGGGATAGGATAGACTTCTTGGACATCCAAGCTTTCTGGCCTTTGGACTTCAGGACTCATGCCAGTGGTTCCCAGGGTTCTCAGATTTTCAGCCTCAGACTGAGAGGTACTTCATAAGCGTCCCTGCCTCTGGAGTCTTCAGGCTTCGACTGAGCCCTGTGACCCACTGCTCAGGCCTCCAGCTTGCCCGCAGCCTGTGTAGGACCTCTCAGCCACCATGACCACATGAGCAGATTCCCCTAGTAGATTTCCGCATATGTGGACACATCCTATCGATTCTATCTCCCTTGTACACCATCTAAGAAATACTGCAAAATTTTAAAATACCTAGGTTTCTCTACTTATCTCATTGGGCCATCAAGGAAGGGGTCTACAGGTTAAAAAAAAAAAAAAAGTTCTATTTTATGGCCAAGCAGGAGAGAAAGAAATTCAAAAGGAAAAATGAAATGTCAACTCCCCAAGATGAAATGATGTTGTCTCCCTGGGACTTCAGGAAAATTAAAAGAGCATATAAAATTATAGGGCAGCCAAGTGTCTATAACCAAGAACGGACACAGGAACATTCCCTGGCATGCCCAGACTTTATCCTATTTATCTAAGATTTATAGATTAACTTGTATAATTATTATTGACTGCACAATTATAGTTTGCTCATGGAAACTTAGTTTTCATAGTCTATAACTCAGGTAGGACGATTATTATATTTTCATGCTATATAGTCAGTTAGTAATATCAGAGGAAGCATGGATAATTGTTAAAAAGTATTTATCTATAAAGATTAACTATACTAGAACAGAAGCCAGCGGGTGGCGTGGTGGTTAAGGCTCTTGGACTCCCACATGGCAAACCACGGCTTGAGTCCCAGACCTAGCGGTTTGCTTTCTCACTTTCTTTCTCTCTGTCTCTCTCTCTCTCTCTTATAAGTGCATATGCCCTAAAGCAAATTAAAATAAAATAATTTTTGCTTATTGAAAAAAAAAGGTCTATGTAGTAAATGTAAAAGAACTAGAGATGAAGGGCCAGCAGGTGATGTGGTGGTTAATGTGCCGGACTTCCACATGGCTGATTACAGTTCTAGTCCTGGACCTGGTAGCTTGCAATTCACTCTGGGTGCACATGTGTATATGCCCAAAACCATGGAAGAGAATGGAAGAAAAGGCTTGTAGTGTGGCCATCCCCACAAGGGATGACTTCTCACTTTCTCTCTCACTGTCTCTGTTTCTCCAGTGAATGCACACACCTTTACCAAAAACCTTACTAAAAAAAAAAAAAAAAAAAAAAAAAAAAAATTAAACTAAAGTTGAAAAGATTCATGTGAACTAACAACTTTCGTATTCAGTTACACTGCCTGCTAGTCACCCATAGTTACGAAGAGTGAGGGTGGGACCAGCAGTTAGCGTAATGGCTATATCGCTGGACTCCCATATAGTCGATTGTGGTTCGAGTCCCGAACCCGGTGGCTTAAAATAACGCCAGGCATGTGTGCGTGCATGCCCAAGATCCCAAGAGGAGAATGGAGGAGAAGGGATTGCGGCATGGCCATCCCTCCTGGGGGTGATTTGTCACTCTCTGTCTCTCTGTCTTTCTCTGTCTTTCTGGCAAGCGCATGTACCCTATAGCAAAAACCTCTTAAAAACAAACAAACAAACAAACAAAAAAACAAAGAGTGAGGACACTTCAGTATCCTATGTCACTGTTATGTTCTTCTTTCAGTCTTCTATGTTTTATGTCATTAGATTATTTAGCAACCCATTCACCTGCAACAAGTCATGTTTTTTCCTTCCTTCCTTCCTTCCTCCCTCCCTTCCTTCCTTCCTTCCTTCCTTCCTTTATTCATTCAGTAAATACTAACTCTATGCTATTTGCCAGGCACTGAAGACGTAGTTAGGAAACTACCGCAAGGAGGTTATGATACAGTTAGAGAAGAGAAACGAACTTAACAGTAGAGCTGCAGATTGGTATTTCCATAGGGACACTGGATAACTAAATAATGTGAGTATTGGAAGGAGGAGCAGGTGTTGAATGGAGGGCACTTCAAAGGATCTTCCTGAGATGATACTGATGTGAGTTTTGAAAGACCTATGGCACTTAGCTAGAGAAGAGCCTTGTAAGAAAATGGAATGGCGTGTGCAAAGGGCCAGACACATAAAATAGCATAAATCCGAGCAACAGGGTGATGTGGAGCACTAGATCGGTGTAGCTCAGCAAGAGCTAGAGTGCCACGTGGGCCCAGCAGGAACTTTGTGAGGCCCAGGCAGAGCTGCAGCACTGCAATGCAATGCCCTGCCAGGCTAACCACTGGGAAAGCTCTAGGCTTGTACCAAGAGACCTTCCTGAGCAAGCTGGTCACATGCTCATGGTCTGGACTGGCTGAGGCTAAGGGTGGATCAAGGCATCAAGACCTTGCTGGGAGTGTGTCTGTCTGTCTGTCTCCCTCTGTTTTGCTCATAAAAGACGTAAGTAGACTAAAAGAAAAGTTCAAAACCTCTGAGTTAGAGCCAATTTCTAAAGGCATAAGCCTCCATTAAAGGAATTTGAATGACAAGCCGAAATGCTGATTTATACTTTGAAAGATCTCTCTAGTGAGAACGTGGAAGAAGGACTTACTTAAGACAAGTGTAGCAGGAAGGGAGTTTTGCAGTGATCCAGGTGAGGCCCAATGAGGGCTTAAACGCACGTGAAGGTAGAGGAGCTGCAGAGAGGACTGACAAGAAAGGTGTGGGAGAGGCGGAATCCACTGACCTGGCGACTGATAGGTGTGAGAGACAGATGACAGGGAGAGTCCTGGTTCTCTCACCAGGTTCTGACTCGGGCATCATTTTCCACACAGTGGGAGCCCTTTGCAATGGAAGTAGGGGATGAAGCAGATCAGTTTTGCTGGGACATGTTGACTTCAAGTTACACATGGTGCACCCAAGTAAGAAAAATCATTTCATAGACAATTAAATACATAGTATTTATACTCAAAACCAGGCCTGGACTTAAGATTCATCTGTGTTCAGGACCAGCAGTTGGCATAATGGCTATGGTGCTGGACTCCCATGGAGTCTACCACGGTTCAAGTCCCAGACCCGGAGGTTTAAATTCACTCCAGACGCATGTGCCTGCATGCCCAAAATCCCGAGAGAATGGAGGAGAAGGGATTGTGGCATGGCCATCCCCTCTAGGGGGTGATTTCTCGCTTTCTTTCTCTGTGTCTCTCTCTTTCTGGCGAGTGCATGTGCCCTATGGCAAAAACCTCTCCAAAAAGAAAAAAGACTTATCTGTGTTTGCTCTTATAGGTAGCAGCTGATAAAATGAGCTGGGGAACAGAAAAATACACAACGAGAAGAACCAAGAACCACCTGTGGGACTAAGAAGAACAACATTCCAGAAGCCAAGAGAGGAAGAAAGGCTGTAAGAGGCAAGAAATAAACCCAGAGAAGAACGAAAACAACGAAGAGCCCAAGAACAAAAGAAAGGCATCCACAGAAGAAGGATGAGAAAAATTAGAAAATTCTTCACGGGGCTTTATTTTTTAAAGAATTCTTTCATTTAACTTTATGTATGTATGTATGTATGTATTTGCAGGGCTTATTTATTTATTATTTTTAGAGGTTTTTGCGATAGGGCGCGTGCGCTCACCAGACAGACAGAGAGAGACAGAGAGATAGAAAGCGAGAAATCACCCCCCAGGGGGGATGGTCATGCCGCAATCCCTCCTCCTCCATTCTCCTCTCGGGATCTTGGGCACACACACACGTGCCTGGCATGAGTTTTAAGCCACCAGGTCTGGGACGCGAACCATGGTCAACTACGTGGGAGTCCAGCGACATAGCCATTACGCTAACTGCTGGTCCCTTTGCAAGGCTTATTGATCAGAATATTGGCAGTGCTAGGGAGACCAGGTCGGGTGGTGTGATGGGGCAGGTATCATCTGCAAGACTGAGAAGTGGAGGGTAACGGTGAGGAAATGAAAAACAGAAGATTGTAACCAAGTAGAACTGTTTCTAAAAGCTGTTTTAACAAGCCTGGAAGAGACAGTGGCTAGAGGGGCTCAAGGGATTGAGGGAGGACCCGTGGCCTCATTTCTGTGCAGAGGGCCCAGATTCACAAGTGCTGCACTCAGGCATGCAAGGAGAACGTCACCTCTTTGCTTACATACAGCTAAATCTTCCACTGGGCAGAGTGAGATAGGTGTAATAATTATAGATGTTCTCTTTCTCTTTCTCTTTCACCTGCATGTTCTCTTTTGGCAAATCAGTCTCTTTTGAATTAATTCCCAGCAACTCCCCAGGGATAACCTACCCTCATGAGAGCATTAAGGGTCAGAGTGTGCAAGGCATCTTTTGAAGCATTTCTTCAAAATTACCTTAAGCTATCATAACAACCCAATATCACTTTAGAAATAAAAATACGGGGGCCACCAGGTGGAGTAATGGTTAAGGCACTGGACTCCCACATGGAAGATCACAGTTCCAAGCCCAGATCCAGCAGCTTGAAACTCATGCCAGGTGTATGTGTGTGTGTGTGTGCTCAAAATCCTGAGAGGAGGGTAGAGGAGAAGTGATTGTGGGGGCCTTCCCCACCAGGAGGAAATTTCTCACTTTCTCTTTGTCTCTTTGGTGAGTGTATGCGGCCTATAGCAAAAATCTCTCTTAAAAAAAGACAAAAAAAGAGGGACCAGCAGTTAGTGTAATGGCTATGTTGCTGGACTCCCACGTAGTCGACCGCAGTTCGAGTACTGGACCCAGTGGCTTAAACTCACGCCGGGCGCGTGTGCGTGCATGCCCAAGATCCCGAGAGGAAAGTGGAGGAGAAGGGATTGCGGCGTGGCCATCTCCCCTGGGGGGTGATTTCTCACTTCCTGTCTCTATGTCTCTCTCTAGATACCCCCACAAAACAAAAAAACCTAAAAAAAAAAAAAAAAAAAAAAAAAAAAAAGACAAAAAAGGAAAATGAAAGAAAAAGAAATAGAAATGCATTACCTGACCAAGGTCAGGCAGGTGATTTGTGTTGGGACCAAGATTCAAATTTGGGCAGCCCGACTTCAGAGCTCTTAGCCACAGCACTTAGCTAACGCTGAGAAGTTGCCTGTGGTCTAGAGGACTGATGTCTCTCAGATCCTTGTCATCCTCTGATCATCCAGTGGTTCAGTCTACTCTCTGGCTGGGTGAATACTGAGATGCAACAATTCTACCAGGTCCTCTGTTGTGGAGCCGGTATATCCTATGGGGTCCCATGGTTTTAACCACGGCCTTTGAACATAAACTCTCTACTCACTGCAGCCTATTTGTCCTCTGCTTAGGTTCTCAGCCTTTGTCTTCAGGGCATCGAAGAACGACTAGAAGCCCTGCATGCCACCTGCTTACAAGAGAATAAGGAACTCTGTGCATCGTCCTTCCATCACAGTGGCACGATTTCTTCCAATGAGTGTGGCACTACCTGCACCCTTCCTCATAATAGCACCCAACATTCTTACCTTGTGTCTGCCTCTTGTTTCGCTGCTCCATATCTCAAGTCAAGAGGAAAATGCTTCTTGTTTTTAGAATTATTCATGTAATTTAAATATTATTATTCTATTAAAATTTGCTGTAGAGTACATGTGCTCACAAGAGAGGGGGGTGAAAGGGAATAAGAATGGAAACCACCAGGTCCAGGAGTCGAACCGTGGTCAACCACGTGGAAGTCCAGCACCTTAATCACCATGCCACTTTCTGGCCCCAGAAAATATCTCTAATTGCTCAATATTTCCAAACTCTTTAAGTGCCAACTACACTTATACCTAATTCTTACATCGATAGAACCTAAAAAAATTTAGAAAATGCCTTTTCTTCTCACCAAATCCTGGCTTTCAAAATTTCTTGCTGTAAGCTCAAGAAATTCAGTTCTGTGAATCATGTCTTCATTCTAGGAGGACCCGTCCTTCCCTTCCCTGGGGCAAGACATCTCATGACTCAGCCCTATAGATGAGAAGCTAGAAGGGAACATGATGTTAACAGGAAATTAAAAGACATTGATTTGAGCCAACCAGTGGATGTGGTGGTTAAGGTGGCTAGATCTCACATGGTCGACTGTGCAGTTTGAATCCCAGAAACAGTAGCTTAAAAAACACACCAACGAGTCAGCAGACAGGATAGTGGTCACATCGCTGGACTCCGATATTGTTGACAATGGTTCGAGTCCCAGGTCTGGGGACTTCAAACCCAGGCTGAGCGCAGGTGCGTGCCCAAGATTCTGGGAGGAGAATGGAGAAGAAGGGATTGTAATGCAGCCATCCCTCAGGAGGATGGCTTCTTACTTTCTCTCTCACTGTCTCTGTCTCTCCCACTGGTGAGCTCATGCACCCTAAGGCAAATACCTCTCCAAAAAAAAAAACCCCACCAAATGTATGTGCATGTGTGCCCCAAATCCTGAGAGGAGAGTGAAGAAGAAGGGATTATGGGGTGGTCATTCTGCCTGAGGGATTGCTCTTTCACTTTCTCTCCCTTTCTGTCTCTTTCCAGTGATTGCATACTTGCTTATCAAATTAAAATTTTAAAATACATTGACTTACTATTTTCAAATTATCAATGGAAATGTATCTTAAAACCCTCCTTTGGATTATATCTTAAGTGTAAATTAACTCTCCATTTTCCCTTCTCCCTCAAGCTGTTCTTTCTTTTAGACTGGAAATTCTGTATTTAGTCACGGATTTCCCTTCTATAATTTTATTGTAGCCCTTTTCAATTTTTGCAGCCAGAATGGGACTCAAGCTTGTCAACATTTTGTATCTTCAGAAAATAGATTATTGTAACAAGGTTCTTTTATTTAGAACCAGAGCCGAGTTGGTTGTCTAGTTTAGTGAGTCACACACAAATGAGAAATTTAATACTACAGGAGCAAATATTTTCATTACATAAAGAAGACATATTTTTCTTGCCGGAGTTCAGTTTACAGATTTAGAGAGTAATAAAAGAGCTACTGGTATTATTTACATCAGTAACCCAGATACTCCAGCTTTAAAAGGTGACATTCATAATTATTATAAGCCCGACTTCCCCATCTGCTTTAATGAATCACATAACGCTTGCATGACTTACGAGGGTTTGTATGCAGTCAGTCATCGACCATCGTATCTTTTTTTTTTTTTTTTGGAGAGAGTTTTTGCTATAGGGCACGTGCGCTCGCCAGAAAGACAGAGAGAGACAGAGAGACAGAAAGCGAGAAATCACCCCCCAGAGGGGATGGTCACGCTTCAATCCCTTCTTCTCCATTCTCCTCTCGGGATCTTGAGCACACACTCACACACACACTGGGCGTGAGTTAAGCCACTGGGTCCGAGACTGGAAACACAGTCAACTCCATGGGAGTCTAGTGACATAGCCATTATGCCATCAGCTGGTCCCACCATCAACCAAAATATCTTATTGCTAGTTCTTTGAATGGAAGTCAGAAAAGCATCCACAAGTTCATACAAATTCAATGAAGCAAGGAGACGAATAGATCAGCATGGAAGAAACGTGAAAAGACATTTCAAACAAAAATAACAACTAATAAATATATGAGGAAACACCTTTTTAGTACTGAACAAAAGCAAACAAAAAGATCAATGAAGTACTGTTAATGGTCATTAAATGATGAAAAATTTAAAGTGAGAAAACCTGACTGTGGCGCCAGCCCATTGCCTGGTGATGTGGGAGCTGGATCCCACATGGCTGAACTGCACAGTGTGGGCCAATCCGATGGCTGGGAAACTCACCAGGCACCTGTGCATACATGCCCAAAATCCAGAAAGGAGAAATTAAAGAGAAGGGATTGTGGCATGACCATTCCCCACAAGGGCTGCCTTTTTTTTTTTTCTGTCTCCAGAAAGCATACATGCCCACGGGTAAATTAAAAAAAGAGAGAGAGAGTTATGATAAACTGAATAAAAGTAGCACACTTATATTTTGTCGCTTGCATTATAAATCGATAGAACAGGTTTAGAAAATTTATTGAAAATATATTTTAAGATCATAGGATGGTCATACACTTGGGCCAAGTAATTCTGATCCTGTGATTTTATCTTATCGAAAGCATCCCCAAACCAGTTTGGGTACTAAGATCATCATTTGAACTTGACAGGCTTTTTCTGTAGAGGGCCAGATAATGACTCTTTTAGACTTTGTGAGCCACGTAGTCTCTGCTGCACCTACTCACGAGAAGACGCATAAATGAGTGTGCGTGACTGTGTCCCGGTGAAATAGTATTTACAAAATAAGTGGTGGACAGGATTTCATGCCCAGTCCTGTGTGTGCATGAGTGTGTGTGTGTGTTTTACAGTTTTTAAACCTTAACCATAAGGTACATGTGTTCATTGGAGACAGATAGGCATAGAGAGAGAAAGTGAGAAATCACCCCCCAGGAGGGATGGCCATGCCACAATCCCTTCTCCTCCCTTCTCCTCTCAGGATTTTGGGCATGCTCACCCTGTACTTGGTATAATTTTTATGCTGCTAGGTCTGGGACTCAAAAAGCAGTCGACCACATGGGAGTCTAGTGCCTTCACCACCACACACCTACTGGTCCCTGCTGTGTTGTTTATTAATGGCAAATGAGTAGAGAAATCTACTCAACAGTCAGAAAATAGTTTCATAAAATATGATAATCAACTCAGTAGTTTGTTGTATAGCCAAAAACATAGCAGCAAGTATGAGAAGTATAGCAGCATAGGAAAGTCGAATAAAAAATGGTATTTGGGGGACCAGCAGTTAGCATAAGGGCTATGTCACTGGACTCCCATGTAGTGACCGCGGTTCACATCCTGGACCCAGTGGCTTAAACTCACGCCAGGCACATGTGCATGAAAGCCCAAGATCCCGAGAGGAGAATGGAGGAGAAGGTATTGCAGCATGGCCATCCCCCCCAGGGGGTGATTTCTTGCTTTCTGTCTCTCTGTCTCTCTCTGTCTGTCTGGCAAGCGCACGCACCCTATAGCAAAAAATCTCTCAAAAAAAATGGTACTTGAAATTATATACATAGCAAGATTATAATATATGAGTCTATCTGTAGAAGAAGAGAGAGTAAAAGGCTATTATATATGACCTTTTTATATAAAAACACAAATAATTATTTCCCATAAAGCATGAGATTTGAGTTTATTTTCTTCATTGTTTTCAGAAAATTATTTTAGCAGTAACACAAACTCTTTATTTATTTTTTAATT
>NW_006160208.1:4425654-4445153 GCF_000334495.1 Tupaia belangeri chinensis | reverse complement strand
AAAAGCACTTGGTAGGGGGGTGGGAAAAAGCCATAATTCCTTCCCTTTTATTTCCATCATGTCAAGATTTGGGGCATGCACACACAATCACTCAGTGTGTTTTTCAAGAAGTCCAGGGTCAGGATTCAAACCGTAGTTAACCATATGGGACCTAGCTTCCTTAATCACTAGGCCATGGGCCTGGCCCGACAAGTAACACAAACATTAAGTTTTTTTTTTTAAGAGGTTTTCCCATTGGGCACATGGGCTCACCGGACATGCACTCGCCGGAGAGAGACAGAGACAGTGAGAGGGAAAGTGAAAAATCACCCCCTGAAGGGGGATGGCCACAATGCAGTCCCTTCTCCATTCTCCTCCTGGGATCTCGGGCACATGAGCACACGCATCTGGGGTAATTTTCAAACTACCAACTCCAGGAATTGAACCGTGGTCACGCACGTGGGATTCCAGTGCCTTAACCACTATACCATCTGCTGGCCCTAGTAACACAAACTTTAAAACACTCCTAGCTACACTGCATTGCTGTCATCACACGGCATCTGCCCTTGGGTAAAAAAAGTCCTAGGGAAGGCAGGCCAAGATTGAGGTCCTTCCTTCCGCAGTTTGTCCTGGGCGATCACCTGCAGCTTCACCACAGGTGCATGTCTAACCCTTATATGTCGTCTTGCGGTGCAAACTGGTACATCGGCCATGGTAATCGGGTGAAAAATGTGCATGACTTAAACACATCCGTACACACTACTGTTAAGTCAGCTGGAAGGGTCTATCCACCTAATAACAGTGTAACGTTGTCACCATAGGGAATGGTGGTCCGTACATGTCAGACTCAGTCCTGGCTATAGCATGCCAGAAGCCTCTTTAAACCAAATCCCATATTTATCAGCAATTGAATAGGACTTGAACTCATAGTCATAAAATGTGTACATTGTCATATACCATTTAATACTATGTCTATGCTACCTCCTTTGCTGTACAAAATTTATTGTAAAAGGATATTGGCAGGGAGACAGCAGGTGACATGTTGGTTAAGGTGTTGTAATCCCACACGGCCAACCGCAATTTGAGACCTGGATCCGGCAGCTTGCTTTTTCCCTTTCTCTTTCTCTCTGTCTCTCTCTCTCTCCCCTCTCTCATTCTCTCTTTCTCTTTCTGTCTATCTCTCTCTGGTGAGTATGCATGCACTATAGCAAAATTTTTAAAAAGAATAATAGTAAAAACAAAAATTAAATAATTCTTTTACAATCTCTTGGCAAATTCTAGCGTAATTCTTGATTTATTATGACACATCAAAATCATGCATACCCACTCTACAGTTTGGTGTTTAAGAGCATGAATCTGGGGACCAGCAGAGAGCTTAATGGTTATGCCTCTGGACTCCTATATGGCTAATCATGGTTTGAATCCTGGACCAGGTGGTTTGAAACTCATGCAGAGTATGTGCAGTGTGTGATAGGGTTACAAAGTTCAGTTTCATTCAGAAAGTAACATTTGAGTAAAGACCAGAAAGAAGTAAAGGAGGAATTCATATATATGTTTGGAGAAGAGTATTTCAGAAAGAGGGAAGGACAAGTGCAAGTCCTTGTGTTCAAACCCATGATCTGAACCTAGACTCTCTAGGCTCAAGTGACAACTCCTTTACCTTCTAGATGTATATATTTAAGCAAAATTATTAACCTCTCTGTGCTTCCATTGTCTTGCCTATAAAATAGTATAACTAAACCTAAGTAGAACATGAGTTAGTACACTTAAAATATCAAGCACTTAGTACTTGAGAATAGCCCAAATCATCTATTATTATCTTGGACTTTGACTGATATTTGTTTCAGTTCACTGTTGTGTATAGTACTGTGTCTCACTACTCTGTTTACATTGTTTTCTCCTCAGGCACCACATTAAAATTTAATTCAGCTTTCTAAGTGGACAGTGGTTCAATATTGCATCTCACAAATCCCATAGCATTGCAAGGAATGCAATGCAAAAAAAACTTTAGATTTACCCTAGTAACAATCTTAATTTCATGATTCTTCCACAAATACTGTTAACTATTTAAAAGCAATACCAAAGAAGTTAAGGAGGAAAGTAGAGAGGCAAGACATTTGTGAAACACAAATCATCCACAAATGTATTCTTATCTGCTGAGGATCATAAGTGCTATATCCTCAACTGGACTGTTGTGAACTGTATTCATGTTGGATAAATTCAGCTCACAAGCTAAGCAATATATAGTGAGTAGATGTATAAAATAAATTAATGGGACCAGCAGGTGGCATGGTGGCTAAGGCGCTGGACACTCCCACATGGCCAACCATGGTTTGAGTCTCTTACTGGTGGCTTGCTTTCTTACTTTCCCTCTCTTTCTCTCTCTCTCTATCTCTATCTCTCTCTCTGTGCTTCTCTCTGGTCAAGTTGAAATAAATGAATGAATAAAAAAAAATTAAATAAACAATCATTTTTAAAAATGTAAAAAATACATTAAAATTTTAAAAAGAAAGATTATGAAGTTTAAAGAAAAAAATTAAGACATATCTGTCTTTCATGTTCTTAAAAAAAAATGAACAAGGTGTGGGTGAAGCTGCACAAATATGTTAAAGCACATTTAAAAAAAAAAAAAAGTTTATAAGTTAAAAAGGAAAAAAAGGCAATACCTGTAATCATCCCCCTGGTCTTCAAGAAATGCTGCTAAGATAACCAAAACCAGCGGACCAGCAGGTGGCGTGGTGGTTAAGGTGCTGGACACTCCCACATGGCCAACCAGGGTTCAAATCCTGAATCTGGTGGCTTGCTTTCTCACTTACTCTCTCTCTCACTCTCACCCTCTGTCTCTCTCTGGTCAAACTGAAAAACAAACAAACAAACAAACAACAACAACAAAAAAAAACAGTTTGCACTTTCACTGGGAGCTGCATGGGAGGTTGCAGATCCTCTCTTGGTTGTTTCTGAGAAGCAGGTGCAAAATTTGTCTTGGGATTTGAGCTGTCAGATGCAAACAAGGCTCCAACAAAGCAACCCAGTGCTGGTTATATTTCTTATTATAAGCTACAGTCAGCATTGATATGATTTCAATAGCTGCTGTCAACACCCTACTTTGACTCTTCAAGTGTTGCAGATTGAGCAAACTCTATGTATCAATCATTCTCAGGAGACAATTTAGAATTCTGCAAAGTAAATAATATAAGTGAGTAATAGCATGTTTTATTTGATGCCGTTTGTCATCATAAATATATTTCTATTTTTCCTACTTGTTCTAACTTTGCCATTGTTATGCTTGCCAATATTCCTTGAACAAAGTTTCCCAGCTTTGCCCGTAATTAGTCTGCAGATGGTCCTGCTCACCCGATGTATTCAGCAAGGCCTCCTGAGCTTTCTAACAAAGCTGACGACCAGATTATAGTTCAGGTGGTTATAGCTTTAGTTGCAAATTAAAGGAATTTTATAGAAAATATTTCTCAGGAACCAGCAGATGCTGGAATGGTTACATCACTGGACTCTCCTGTAGTCGACCGCAGTTCAAGTCCTGGACCTGGCGGCTTAAAACTCACACTGGGTGCATGTGCGTGCATGCCCAAGATCCCAAGAGGAAAATGGAGAAGGGATTGTGGTGTGGCCATCCCCCCGGGGGGATGATTTTTCACTTTCTGTCTTTCTCTGAATCGCTGGCAAGTGCATGCACTGTATAGCAAAAATCTCTCTAAAAAGAAAATATTTCTAAACATAGTCCCAGGTGCAGATATGGTCAAAAGCATTGGAATGTTAGTTAACGTAACAATTTATGAGTCATATAACGATCTTTAAGAAATCTTAATGAGCAAGATATTTATGTAAGAAAAGTATTGTGTTATTTTTGAGACCTACCCCTATGATTCTGATTCAGCAAATCCAGGATGGAGTCCAAGAATTTGCATTTTTTTTAGAATTATTTTATTTCACTTTATTTATTTTCATTTGAGAGGGAGAAAGAAAGAAAAAGAAAGAAAGAAAGAAAGAAAGAAAGAAAGAAAGAAAGAAAGAAAGAAAGAAAGAAAGAAAGAAAGAAAGAAAGAGAGAGAAAGAAAGAACGAAAGAAAGAAAGAAAAAGAGAGAGAGAGAAAGAAAGCAAGCTGCCAGGTCTGGGACTTGAACCATGATCGACCATGGTGGGAGTCTCATGCCCTTAACCACTATGCCACCTGCTGGCTCAGCATTTGCACTTTTTATCACACACCTCGGGTGTCTTATATAAAGTCAGCTTCAGATCACACGTTGATAAAGACCGTGCTAAACAGTCCTCGTTGCCACACCTCAGCCATCACATCGTGCCAACAACACAAATTCACGTTCCAGAGTTGTGGACAGACAAAATGAATTTGCATTAGGGCCTCGACGGGGCTGTGCTGTGTACTGCATAACCAGGCATGGCACTCGGATTTCCTTAAACTTTGTTCTGCTATAGTTGTGGTTGTTCTTCTCCAGCGTTCATTACCAGCAATGGTGACCAAGTCTCCCTGCAGTGCAGCTGGTGTGGTATTTATCCTGCTCTCTGCTCCAGGAGTGAAAGCTGGCTGCCTCGAACCAGCCAACAAATAGGACGCCATTAATCACTGGGAGTAATTCAAAACAAAGCGACACATGACTGAAGTCCAGCCCCTTGGGCCAGGAATCCTCACTCGGGGGGACGCTGAAATGCCAGGGAAGTGTCTGTCTCTGGTGCAAGCACAGGAAGCATGTGGTTAGGAGTCGCTGGTGCCCATCTCAGAACCTCTGTCTGAGACTTTAGCCTGTACTGCGGATGCACAACCAGGAACTAGAGAAAGAAAACGAGGCCTGGTCACGACGAGAGGCCTTTTGGTTACGGGGATCATTCAGTGTTACAAGCCCCCAATTTTCCCTTTTCACAGATGGACGTCTGAGTCAGTTTTCTGCTACAGGCAACCCAAAGCCTTCTTAACGGACGTAGTTGTGAAATGAGAATCTTTTCCTATAAGGAAACTTCCTTTCAAAAAGAACAAAAATCAACCAGCCAACCAACAACACCAGAGTGATTCCTCAAATTCTTTGAAAGACTTATATATAGAAAAACGGAAACAATATCCAAAGAAAAGCCTGTGCACACAAATTGAATAGAGACCATATATTCTATTAATCTGTAATCTAACTGGGAGATCTGCTAGTGGCTGCTCTCAGGCCAGCATTCTGGGAGTAGCTTTTCACTGGCACAAGAACAAAAGATATGAAATGGTGCAGGACTTTTATAAGTAACGAAGCACAGGGAACAGCCTAATTCCTGGATTCCTATGTCAGTCATAGCCGAAGGGAGAGTTTGTGTCAGTGAAGGGTGACAGCATGATTCTGGTAAAGTTAGACAAGGAAGAACTTTATTTGTAAAGAATTATTTTTTTACTTTATTTTGTTTATTTATTTATTTATTAATTTGCCCAGAGAGGGACAGAGAGAGAGAAAGTGAGAAAGCAAGCCGCCAGGTTTAGAACTTGAACTGAGGTCAGCCACGTGGGAGTCCAACACCCTCCCCTCCATGCCAACTGTTGGCAACCCCAACAAGAAAGAGCTTTACCAGATATTACTCCACTGAACTGACTGAGACAACAGAGTTTACTACACTGAAGATGGTAGAGATTAACATATTAAAATCATCATTTCAGTATAGGGGAAAACGTTCGTGGACAACATAAAAAGAGTTATCCCAAGAAACATAAAAGATTTTTATTTCCAATTCCAAAATATGTCATTTCAGTTCCGTTCAACCAAATTCCTCATCTGAGACACACAACATTAAGAAAATAGTGTACTGGGACCGGAAGGTGGTGTGCTGGTTGGGGTGTTGGACTTCCATAAGCTGATGGCAGTTCGAGTCCCTGATCTGGTGGCTTGCTTTCTCATTTCCTCTCTATCTCTCTCTCTGTCTGTCTCTCTCTGGTGGGCACATGCGCTTGCTGGACAGAGAGAGACAGAGAGACAGAAAGCATCCCCCAGTGGGGATGGCCACACCACAATCCCTTCTCTCCATTCTCCTCCCAGGATCTCGGGCACATATGCACACAAGCCTAGCATGAGTATTTTAAGCTGCTGGGTCTGGAAGTTGAACCATGGTCAACTACATGGGAGTCCAGTGACGTAACCATTACGTCATCTGCTAGTCTCCAAACCAAATAATTTTTATAAAAAAAGAAAAAAGAACTTACTATATTCTGAGAATTCAGACTGCGTCCCACATGTAATATAGGTTTAACATGGTGTTATTAGGAAATCATTAAACACATTAAGAGTAACATTCATGTTACCATACTATTTTTCCAAATTAATACATTATTATGTTATAGAAGGTATTCTGGCCAACTCTTGAATTCATTGGAATTAGAAGCGCTCAGATTTAGACACATCACTACAAAAGAATTTGTCCAATAATATGAAAAGACAGAGCCAGGCATACAGTTAGATCTCACAAAATACACATTTTTCACCTCCGTAAATCATCGTTTCAGTGTTTGCAACGTTGTGAGTACAGACACCACAGGCAGTAATAACTGGCTTAAATGCCTTCACGGTACAGCTGCTTGCAACAATACCTCCATTCATAACTCTCAGAAAACGAAATGACAGCTACAAGTGCCTTGAAAGAATATATGCTCCTCTTTACATTGTCCTCCAGGTTAACTCCCAGGGTGCTCTCAGCTCCGCACGACGGGAACTGTGAATGTAAGCATCACGCCCCGAGTTATTGCACATGGCCCTGGGTAACTACAAACACCTCAGTGTGTTCTCGGCGGGGGACCTGTGTTTGAATTACACTGTGAAATCCCTCTTTGTGTGCCATTGAATTTGTTCGTATTAGCATAAAAACCTTAAAATATCTGGGTTTGGGTCAGACTAAAGAAAAAGAGAGTGCAAGAGAAAAAATTCAGCACAACTGTACTTAAGTCTTGCTAGAAGTTCCACAGAAGGGACTGTACTCGTTAGGTTCTTTTTGGTTGGACACGTTAGACTCCCACCTCCAACTGGCTTACGGAAGGAGGGTGCAGCAACTACGCAACTGAGGAGTGTGGAGGTGGGTTACCGTCAGGCACTGATAGATGCAGGGGTGAAGGATGTGCTCAAACTCTGCCTCTCCTTTCCCACCTCTGGGCTCTGCTTGTCTCCCCTTGTTACACTGCAAGCAAGCTCTTTCCGAGTGTCCGTGTCTGACGCAGGACTTCCATCAGCCCCAGGCGCGCACTCACCCTGCTAGGCACCAGCAATGTGGATTTTCTCCACCCACCGGGAGTCCTGTATCCATCTCTCAGGAAGATGATCATTTCTTTTTCTCGAGTCACATGCACATTCCTGAATTAATACTTGGCACTCCAGTAACTAGGCTTGGTCACAAACTCACCCAAACAGTGGAGACAGGCCATTGTCGTTGGCATTGCCATCTGGACCATGAAGAATCGGGAAGGCGTAAACGGAGGAGGAGGAGAAGTATGACGCTGAGCAGACAGAGCCGTAGGTCCCACTCCTCATTCCAGTCCACATTCTACTTCTCTGATGAAATGACAGGCCTGAAGAAAATATTTCCATAATGTAAAAAGTATCATTCCAGGACCAGAAGGTGGTGAGGAGGTTAAGGTGGCTGGGTCCCACATGGCCACCTGCATGGTTTGAGTCCCAGACCTGGTGACTTGAAAATCATGCCAGGCATGTGTGTGCCCAAAATCCATAGAGGAGAATGGAGGAGAAAGGATTGTGGTATAGCCATTCCCCCTAGGAGATGATTTCTCAGCCTAGGCCCCCACAACCCCCCTCCATGAATACGCATGCCCTATAGCAAAGCTTAAAAAAAAAAAAAAGTATCATCCCAATTAAGGGACTGAATTTTACAGACGCTTCATAAGGTTTTGTTCATGAATTATTTTTTTGAATTATTTTATTTAACTTTATTTATTTATTTATTTAAATTTGACCAGAGAGGGATGGGGGGGGGGTAGTGAGAAAGAAACCCACCAAGTTCAGGACTCGAACCACTGTTGGACATGAGGGAATCTAACATCCCTAACCACCATGCCACCTGCCAGCCCTTATTTGTGAATTCTTATAAACCAAGCAGTCAACACTGATTTACATCCAGACCAATTCATGAGTGTTCCTTTTCATATTATTACACTTTCTGTGGGAGGGGGTAACATTTGACATTTTCTTAAAATGCTAAAATCATGTACATAACACAATGTAATGAATGTGGGAGAATATAATGTTTAAATATACAGTAAATTAGGTGAATCTTGACATTTTACAACCAAAGCTTGGACAAAGTGAGGGGATAAGATTACTTAAATTACATTTTATAATGTTGGAAATTAGCCACCACCCAATGAAATCTCATCATGTAAATTTGCATGTAAATTCAGAATGAGGAATTTTACATTATTTTACTTCATCAGTTAACAAATAGTCTGTTCCTCAGTATCAGAATTATGAAATATGGCTTTTCAGTAGCAATAGACAACTTCATGTCCCCTCTTAAAGCATAAACACTAAGGTTCAAATATCAAGTATCATTTCTATCCTTCAAAGTGGGTGATTATTCTCCTTTCGTTGTTGGGAGATTTTTTGGATAGATGTTTATTTCTTAAGCATTTTCCAAATTGATGTAAAAATAGCCATTGGGAAAACACTGATAATATTTTAGGGACTAATCCAATTCTAACTGACTGGAGATGAGAAAGGAAATCAGAAAGGCTTCAAGCTCCTTTCAATTTTAACAAATTTAGACTTAGAATTAACTCACAGGCTTGCATATTCACACTGAACTCAAGTGTTTAGAAACAGAGCTCTTCCAGATCCAAAACAGAATTTCTTATTTTTTGAGAAAGGAGAAAAAAAGAAAATCTTGAACCTAAGAGCAGTTGTTTCCTGCTTACAAAGCAAGGGTTGAAAGCTATATATTCTGCCTCTATGGAGAGCTTGTCTAAGAGGGGGAAATGGTTAGAAACTAGAAAGTAACTAGAGAAATCATTAAAAACAAAATAACATATTTGACTGAAAGTTTAAAGTTGGCATTATTATTCATGCTGTATGAGAGAGAAAATAGTGGGTGGTTAAAAATCAAGACAAAGAGTCAGCTTGCTCAACTCGAAATGTTCATTAATAGGGAAGAGATTTTACTAAACTCCCAATGTGGCCAGAATCACCAATCTGTTATGGAAGGCATTTCTTCAGCAGTTCTAACCAATAGGGTATGGTTTATTTCACATTCTTTCAAATTCATTTTATGCAATCCTTACAGTATTTTTTATTATTTCTGAGAAATGACAGAAAACTCTTAAGAATGATAGTTCTGTTGTCACCATACAAGATAAGGGGACTCACACCATTGCTTTCAACTCTGTTTTTTTCACTAAAATCCAACTGAAATTGCAAGGCAGTTATTTCTCTTTTGACTGAAGTTTATCCCCCAAACTTCCCATAAATCTCTTCTTAGTAATTGATATGACCAACGCACTGAACTTTTCTTATTTCATAATATAAAATTTTTCCTCCTTTCAACTCTCCCAGGTATAGAAGCTTCAAATGACCATCATTTTAGTGCTGTCCTCAGATATGACTTAGCTAGCATATCCTAGCAAATAGGCTTTTTATTAATATTTCTGCGTATTTTTATTTAAATTGAAACCAAAATCTAAAGTGCTATGGACCATTTAATCTGTTCACTCCTCTAGAAAGCATGTCTTCTCACCAAGTGTTTGAAAAACTCTCAAAAATTTTTGGTGTAATTCATAATTGCTAGCTTCTTTCATTTTAGTATTCTCATCTAACCAAGTAAGCATTTTGTTGCTTGTTTACTATCAAATCAAACTAAAATATAACTAGGAGGATATGAAAGTTATAATGATGAACAATTACAGAAGGTATTCTTTAACTGTAAAGCATTTTTGATCTTTGATTTCAACTTATCTAGAGAGTTGTGTTTTGGCTGTTTGGACCATGCCATAAAAAGGATACAGCGCAGGCTGGGATTCAGGTTTCCTACGGAGAGGTGAACTCATCCCACCTATGTCAGTGCAAGACCCACTCTGTGCTGCTTAAGAAAAACCTTATCTTCCTTGCCTCGGCTCTTAAGAGATTCCCATCTGTCTGGGCTTGTCTAAGAAACTGAAAGAGGAGGTATTAGGATTCCAAAAGCTCTCGGGGAAACTTCATCGCTTTAAGACCCACCTTACTAGGATAGCACAAGGTGAGGAGAGTGATTTGTTTTCTCAAACTTCTTCATGCTCCAACACCACCCACCTTGGCAGTCTGGACGGTGTGGGTTATGAAGCCTGCAGGGCAGATGCTGGAATTAGGGTGCCATCCAAGCTCAAGCAGGAGACGACGGAACTGCTGAGAAAAAATGCCAGTCTGGCTTCAGTGCCAAAACGTGTTGCATCTGTCCAAAGTCCCTGAGAGTCACTTTTCTCCTGGCCCCTGTGACCATATAATTGATTAGATGTCCCTCTGCTCATTGGTTACTAAAAAGCTGAGAGCCAACTTCTGTTTCTGGCGTTGTTTTAGACCAGATATTCTGAAAGGCTTTGCCAATAAAAATTACTAAAATGTTGAATTAAGAAAAAAAAAAAATAGGTCTTTAATTGCATTATGGAGCTGGCACCAAAGAAAGGACTCCATAGAGGCCAAAAGTAAACTGAAAGCAGAAACCCAGAAATTAAGCAAGGGCTAGTGCCAACCAACTTTGCCTGTAAGGTCTGTGCTTAGTCCCAAAGACCTTGAGTTTTCTCCATGACTGCTGCAGTGGGGATAGGGGACGGGACACAGATAAAAGCCCAAGGAGGGCAAAAGAGGACCACATCCCCACACATGCTGGAACATCAACGCTCTACACACAGTGAGCATTAGGGCAAATGAAGAGTGAGTCCCCCTCACAGACCTGGACAGCAAAGGCCTGCCTGTTTCAACGGTTTCACCTTTCTCAAAGTAGAAGAGAAGATACCTTGAGAGTTCATACCATTCAAGTGCAAATTACCTACCTACTAATTTAGAAAATGTAAAGGAGAAGTTTATTTAAAGCGGTCCAAGTGGGGGCCAGCAGGTAGAATAGTGGTTAATGGGCTGGACTCCCACATGGCCCACCACAGTTCAAGTCCCAGATCCTGTGGCTTAAAACTCATGTTGGGTGCACATGCGTGCATGTCCTATATCCCAAGAGGAGAGTAAAGAAGGGACTGTGGAGTGGCCATTCACCCTGATAGGTGATTTCTCACTTTCCCTCTCACTGTCTCTCTCTGTCTCTCAGGTGAGTACATACCCCCTATAGAAAAAACTCTTGAAAAAAAAAAAAAAAGAGGTGTCTAGGTAAAGAATCTGTGTATCTAAAATGACTAAGAGAAAAAAACTCAAATTTTCTTTGGAGGAACATTACTTCAGTCTAGATGCTACTGAATTTCCATGATTAAAAAGAATATGAGCTCCTACTGAAGACAGTCACCAAGCATTCAAGGAAACAACCCCAAAAATAAGATAGACAAAACCAACAGACATCAGAAAAGAACTTGAGGGAACCAGCAGTTAGCATAATGGCTATATCGCTGGACTCCCATGTAGTCGACCGTGGTTCCCGTCCCTGACCTGGTGGCTGAAAACACGCTGGGCACGTGTGCGTGCGTGCCCAAGATCCCGAGATGAGAATGGAGGAGAAGGGATTGCGGCGTGACCATCCCCCCTGGGGGATGATTTCTCACTTTCTGTCTCTATGTCTCTTTCTGTCTGGTGAGCACATGCATCCTATAGTGAAAAAAATAAAGTAAAATAAAATAACCTCTCCAAAAGCATGCTGGGAGCACGTGCATGTGGGCCCCAAACCCTGACAGAGTGAAGAGACGGAGGAAAGAGAATTGTGTTGTGACCATATTGTGGGGTGAGTTCTCCCTTCCTGTCTTGCCCTCTCTGTCTCTGATAAGCACATGCACCCTCTAGCAACAAAAAAGGAAAGGAGGGACGGAAGAAGACACAGAGAGAGAGAGAAAGAAAGAGAGGGAGAAAGAAAGAAAAGAGGATGAAGCATGAGCCTATTTTAAAAACTGAGCATAATTTTCTTTCCTTTTTTGAGCGACTTTTGCTGTAGGGCATGTGTGTTCACCAGAGAGATAGAGACAGAGAGACAGAAAGTGAGAAATCACCCCCGAGGGGGGTAATGGTCATGCCACAATCCCTTCTCCTTCTTTCTCTCAGGATTTTGGGCACGCATGCACACACACTTGCTGTGAGTTCAAGCCACCAGGTCTGGGACTCAAACCGTGGTCAGCCAAGTGGGAGTCCAGTGCCTTAACCACTGTTCCTCCTGCTGGTCCCTAAACAGAACATATGTTTAAAAAATCAGATAGAAGCTTAGACATTTAAAATGTGACAAACAGGGTCCATTCTGTATCCTCATGATTAAGAAAGCCAAATCTCACATGGCTGACCATGGTTCAAATCCCAGCCCCAATAGCTTGAAAAATATACCAGGCACATGTGTGTACATGTGTTCCCCAAATCCTAACAGGATAGAGAGTTGGAGAACATATTATGGCATGATCAGCCCCATTGTGGGGTGCTTTCTCCCCCTTCTTTTCTCTCTTCTCTTTCTCTTTCTCTGGTGAATGCATGCCCCCTCTGAAAATTAAAAAAAAAAAAAAAACCTTAATGGACAACTTGAATAAAATAGAGACACCTGAAGAGACAACTAAAAAACTAAAAGATAAATTGAAAGAAACAATACTAAATTTAGCTAATATAGTAAAAGAGAAAAATACCAAAAATAGTTTAAGACATGAAGAATAAGGCAAAAAGGTATACCGTATTTTCAACCAGAGTCACAAAGGGGAGAGATTAGTTAAAGAGGGACTATTAAAAAGATGATGAGCTCCTTCTAGAGGGTGAACCCTGTGGGCATGGGGCTTTGTGGCATCTTAACCCATGGATCCTTCAGAGAGTGCCAGATGAAGAAGCCCACCTCATTAGAAGTTAGTTGTAATAAAGCAGTGGATTTTTAATTCAGTGACTGGAGTGGCCTCCGAGAACCTCCTGGAACCCCAGCAGGACAACAGGTATGAAGGCGAAGCATAACACAAAGTTAAGTCCTAGTGCCTTCAGAAGTCATAGCAATGCCACAGAGCAAACCCAGAAAAACCCTGGGGTCATCTGCCCAGACCTTAGAAAGAACATGATGAGACTGAATGCTTGCAATTTCACTGCTTAAGGCTTAGAACTCAAATTACAGAGACAGTAATACAAAATCCCTTGATTATACCTCTTCCAAAGGGTCAGAAAAGTGTTAAGTGGAGAGTTGCTTACATCCTCTCACTCCTTTGCCTTCTCTTGGTTATTTCATGTGCATTAAACTGTCCTTGGCATCTTCCCAATAGCTACTCATTTCCAAGTGCCCCTTTTATCTGTTTCCAGGGCACTGTAGGCCCATTACAGCATTAGACAGAATTTTAATCTTCTCTTAAGTTGTCCCCTTCACTCCTAACTTCAAACTATACATTCCTACAAAGTACAGACCTTAAATTATTAGTTCTTTCTTTCTTTTTTTAAAAACTTTCCAGAGAGCATGTGCATTCACAAGAGAGAAACAGAGAGAGAGAGACAGAGAGACAGAGAGAGGGAGGGAATGTGAGAAAGCACCCCTTATGGGGCATGGTCATGCCACAATCCTTTTTCCTCCAATCTTCCCTTCTGTCGGGATTTGTTTTTTAGAGGCTTTTGCTATAGGGTGCATACACTCACCAGAAAGACAAAGAGAGACAAAGAGACAAAGCGAGAAATCACCCCCCAGGGGGGTAGCCATGCCGCAGTCCCTTCTCCTCCATTCTCCTCTCAGGATTTTGGGCATGCACACACACAACCCCTGCGTGAGTTTAAGCCACCGGGTCCAGGACTCGAAACGCAGTTGACTACATGGGAGTCCAGCGACATAGCCATTATGCTAACTACTGGTCCTTCTTCTGTTGGGATTTTCAACATACAGGCACATGCATCTGTTGTGCTTTTCCAAGCCGCTAGGTCCAGGACTGAAACCATGCTGTTGGCCATGTAGAATCCAGCTGCCTTCACCACCAGGCCACCAGCTGGCTCAATCTTGTATATTATTTTTTTTATTATTAATTAAAATTAACTAACTTTAATTAACTTTAGGTTTTTGTTGTAGGGCTTGTGTGTTCACTGGAGAGAGACAGAGAGAGTGGAAATGTGAGAAATCACCCCTGAGGGATGGCCATGCCACAATCTCTTCTCTTTCATTTTCCTCTGGGACATTTTCCTTTTCCACCCCCTCCCCGCCCCCCCCCACACACACACAAATGTTAACTATGATTTTTTTAAGCCCTGTGTGATTTTCAAGCCAATTCAGAACTTGAACTGCAGAGTTGGTCATGTGGAATCCAGCACCTTAACCACCAAGCCATCTGCTGCCACCCCACTCCCCATCTTATATTTTTAGTTTCTTTGAATCTAGCTCAATGCCTTGTATATAGTTTAATATATTTAACAATGTTTTTTGAATCGTACACACACATACTTATATACACACATTCCCAGCTGCTAAACTCTTATGTGTCTGCACGTCAGAACTTTGCTCTTTGGAATACAAACGACATATGACAATCACGTTTAATTGAAAGTAAAAGTCAAAAGAATTTTATGAATAGTATAAAATGCTACAACTTTAAAAAATTAAATGTTTTAGTTTGTTTGTTTTAGGTTTTTGTCATAGGGTGTATGCATTTGCTGGAGAGACACAGAGAAAGACAGAGAGGAAGAAAGTGAGAAATCACCCTCCAAGGGGGATGGCCATGCCACAATCCCTTCTACTCCACTATCCTCTCAGGATTTTGGGCACTCACACACCTGTACCTGGTGTGATTTTCAAGCCACCAGTTTTGGACTTGAGCTGACATTGACCATGTGGGAGCCCACCACCTTAACCACTGCCACCTACTTGCCCTCCAAATTAAATGTTCCAACATTTCTTATACTTGTGTTTCCACTCTGATCTCAATTATTTTGCTAGGAATTCATTTTACTCCCCAAATTATTTAAGAATGATTAGCATCCTTTATTTTCCAGACTGTGTGAATTACCACACACATTTCATAAAGGGTTTTCTTTTCAAACTTTTTTCCTTCAGGGCCTCCCAGGCCTGCATGAAATCACACAATATTAATGCCCCTGTCAGCTGGTGCTATCATTCAACCAGCATATTTTTTATTCAAAATTAACACGGTACCAGATTCCTCATTAATTATAGAACACTTTGGAAAAGCTGGTGGTCTTCTGGTATGTGATTTGGACTCCAAAAACAGTGTTAGCAAAAAATAAGGACATAAATATTATTATTCCCTACCTTACGCCCTAAGAAAAGTACATAATATAATAAAAATAAAGTATATATTTATTATTTCTTTTAGTAAGTTGTCATTTGATATCATTTTAAACGTATAAAAACTCACAAAAATACGATGAAGTCTAGATCCTCCTTACACAGGCTTACTACTTGTGAACGCCCCGTTTCCTTGATTCTCTCTCTCCCTTTACAGACAGATGATTGATAGATTGATAGGCAGACCGATGGATGACAGGGATTTCTAAACCACAAGATGAAGTTAAAGGCATCGTAACCCTGTATGCTTAAATACTTCACTGTATGTTTCATAAGTACAAGGGTAGTCTCTTACATAACCACTGTGCAATTATTAAAATGAGAAAATGCAACATCGACACTACTATTTTATCTATCATTAATATTCACGTTTACCCAACTGTCCTGGTAATCTCGTTCCTAGCTTCCCCCACTCCCAAGTCCAGGATCCGAGCCAGGATCACACATTGCATATAATGGCCATGTCTCTTTGATTCTGTTTAATTTGGAATACTTGGCCTTTTTTTGTTATTTTTCTAAGAGTAAAAGCCAGATATTTTATAGAATGTCCCTTAAATTGGGTTTGTCTAATGTTTCTTAGTTTTCTTTAATTGCCAGAAGGCCCATGTGCTTGCCAAAGAGAGAAAGAGAGACAAACAGAGAGAGGGAGGAAGGCTCGCCCAGTGAGGGATTATCACGCCACAATCCCTTCTCCTCCACGTCTCCATCCTGTCAGGATTTTGGTCATGCGCACACAGGAGCTGATGTGTGTCTCCAGCCACCGGGGCCAGGAGTCAAACTACAGTTGGCCAGCACTTTTCCTCTTTTCTTTTTAAATTATTTTATAATTTACTTTCAATCATTGCAGAGATCCTGCTCTCTTAACCACTAAGCTACATGGCTGGCTCACCTGATGTGTTTTAATAATTAGATTTAGGTTACGCACTTTAAGTAGAAATGCTACAAAAGGAATGTCAGCATTTCAGGAGATACTTGATACCACATTCGCTCATTAACAGGCAGTGATGTTAACTTTGAAAAGTATATATTTACCTAAATCAGTATATCTGATGTAGATAATATAGGGGTTTTTTTGATAAAAGCTTATAAAAAATGAACAAAATATGAGAAATCTGTGACATTCAGAGAGACGGCATACACTCACACTATCCTTCTTTTGAGAAAAAGGCAAGAAAATAAGGGAGGAATTAAAATAGAACAACAGGACCAGCCCTATAGCCTAGTGGTTAAGCAAGCCAGATTCCACATGATCAACTCCAGTTCAAAATCTAGCCCCAGTGGCTTGAAAAACACACCAGGTGTGTACTGGTGTGTACCTCAAATCTCAACAGGATGAAGAAATGAAGAAGGGATCATTACATGACCACACCTCATGGGGGGGGGGTCCTCTCTCTCTCTCTCTCTGTCTCTCTCTCTCTGTTTTTCTCTAATGAGCTCACAAATCCTCTGGCAATTGAAAAAAAGAAACAAATAGAACAAGAGAGAAATTGTTATCAGGAATTTGGGGGATTGGGACATTTGCACATTAAGAAAAAAAGCAAGTTGTTAACAGCTCCAGGAAGTGGATAATAAGTCCGGGGTCATTTTTTAAAAAACGAATTTGAATTCCCCTAGGCTCTCTTTCTAGGACATCACTGGTAATTATGTTTATAAATCATCACAGGTTCATGACAAGGAAAATGTGGTCTGCCTCCGGCAACATTTTTTTAAAGTAATTTCTTTTTAAGTTGGTTCAATAGTTTTTCATTTTAAAAGGATTGTAGGAATGTGTCCTTGTGACACAGCTGTGGTAGCAAAATCACAATATATACAGGTAAACATAAAAAAATACAGGTAGGATGTATATGTGTATAGAGAAGACATACACATAGTTTAATGTGTACACCTACACGAAATGGAAAATGCCCTTTTTCCATTAGTAGAGGTTACGATCCACAGAGCATGAGTTCAGCAAATGTCTCACCTTTGTTTGGGACTCTTCACACTCACAGCATTCCCATGTACGACAGGCAGCATTTTGGCTTAAGAATGAGACTCTGAAATCTCTTGCGGTAATTTTATTCCTTCCTGCAATTGGATACAGTGCAATGCTATTTAGAGTGAAGTAGAAGGGAATTTCAATGCATTACAACGTGCAAACTATAATTTCAGCCCCAATTTTCAGAAACTGTTCCGTTAGAAAAAATAAATAACTTCACTGGAAGGTTCAGCCCTGGACTATTTTTATGCAACTCTCTAGGCATGTAAACTTAAAAGACTCAGATTGCAAAATGAAATGATTTTCTGTTTTCTTTTGTTAAGAATTCAGGCAGCACTCCAGTGGAGAATGAAGAGATCCTTGCTTTTTTTTTTTTTTTGAAGATGATGCTGTGATGGTAGGAAGCAGAACAGGGAGTTATACTTTTTGTTCCTCATCCTTATCATTCCCTGAAACTTAATGAGGCTAACTCGTGTGTAAGGCACCATTTTACACTATGGTATAGAATTTTAAAAAGATATTTCATCACTTGAACTGTTTTAATATCGATATTGCTAAGGATCCTGAGATACAACAAATGCTTTTTGGATACTCTTGCCATACAATGTTATAATAATGTGTATGTGACTGAGAGAGGTCATCTACAAAAGATTTCTAAAAACAGAAGAGTGAGGAGGGAAGGAAGGTGTGTTTGGATGAGCTTCATACACATCTCTGGCTAAAAACCTTCCTAGACGTTCAATCCCCAAGGAAAGGGATTTTAAAAAGTAGCTCATTCTTAGACTTTACTGAACAATTCTCCTACCTTTTTAAGTTTCTGCCCTGGGATCTAAATCATGAAGTTGTTCAAAGGTAAGGAAATAAACAGGTCGTAACAAACGAAGAAAACTTCTAACACCTTCCTGTTCTTTTCTAACACGTCTTCTTGTGTTAACTCCCCCGGCCCGCTCCCTCTGCTGCCTACACACTTAATGCACTTTGTGTTCCAGTCATCTTTCAGCGGCTGGGCCCTCCTCGGTGTTCCCTCACAGAGGATTTATGGAAAAACAGTTGAAAGTAGACTGGGACCTCCACGCCTTGTCTTTATAGCCTCTGGCTCCTGAAAGAGGGTAAGAAAATTTGCCACTTCTCCTTCATGTCAAATGACTTTATCGGATGGAAGAAATGAGTGAATTGCTCGAAGTCACTTAGTGAATCATTGGCAGAGGAAGCAATAACTGACTTTTGGACCCTGCCGCCCTTCGTATGTGGCCATTCGTCTCACATCCACGAGAGAGCCAGCCATTCCAGTTCCAGCTCACGGCCATCTTCTGCTGCTTCCAGAAAGTTCCACGGGAGCCCTTAAAAATAACCCTGTCTACATGGGAAGGCTTGCAAAGAGTTGATCATTTTCACTCTTCTATTTTTATCGCTATGGAAAAAGCAGGATATTGTTTAGAGGGAGAATGCTGCTTGTTGCTATGGGTGAGATGCTCTGAGCCTGAGGGGGTATGGTTAGGGCATTGCCAGAGAGCTGAACAGATCCAAGGAAGAGCTGCAGAAAGCAGTTTTCCCATATTCTTCTTACGTTCTTCAACAAAGAACTGCTGCAACTCCTATTGGAAGAAAGCAAGGGTTTTGGAAAGCAGTGATTCTTCTACTTTTTATTTATTTATTTATTTTTAAACTTTTAAAACACTTCCTCGGGCTATGAACTTTGACCAGCATTCACACAAGTAGCAGAGACTAATTTGAGAGAAAACTAAATTGCATGTTGCTGGAAGGGAGATGAAAAAGATAAGTTCACATAGTTTAAGAATTAACATGTTATTATCCTTGGGGTCAGCTACCTTCTTGCAAAGTGGAAATTATTACATAATACTTTCCCTGTGACAGCCTTCTCTTGAGGGACACGAAAGGGACATTTACTCAAAGTGACCATGCGAGCACATCTGGATGATCAATAGCAACACGGTGTGGTTTTGAATCAGATGTACTTCTGATACCTCACAACTGATAGGTACAACCTCACGCTGTGCTCCAAAATGAGAATAGACATACTGAGTTCACATCAGAAGAAGGAAAAGGAAGGAAGGAAGGAAGGAAGGAAGGAAGGAAGGAAGGAAGGAAGGAAGGAAGGAAGGAAGGGAGAGAGATTTT
>NW_006160208.1:4414457-4425552 GCF_000334495.1 Tupaia belangeri chinensis | reverse complement strand
GAAAGAAAGAAAGAAAGAAAGAAAGAAAGAAAGAAAGAAAGAAAGAAAGAAAGAAAGAAAGAAAGAAAGAAAGAAAGAAAGAAAGAAAGAAAGAAAGAAGAGAAAGAAAGGAAGGGAAAAAAGGAAGGAAGGAAGAAAAAGATAAAGAAAGAGAAAAAAAAAAAAACCTTAAGACAACAAGGGATTGGCGTCGAAGTGGTTGTTTCTTCCTTCACCTAAGGGACAGCCTGAATCTCAACATATTTTAACAAATCGGAGTTCTTAAATGCCTTGGATGTGATTCAGAGACAGTGAGTCCCTGAGTTTAGCATTTCCCCAGCTAACATGATTTGCGGGCCAGGAAGCTCATATTTGAAATGTCCCTGTGATCAGCTCCACAGTGGCCTGCTGCAAAAGCAGTCGCTCTTCCTTGGGCCTCCTACCCTCCTCCGCCATTAGTCGACAGAGAATCGGGATTTGTGAGGAAGAGATTGATTCAAACTTCCAGTGTGACTTCAACCTCAAAGTCAGATTTCGAGCCAAAGTAAAGCAAGCAAAACACAAACGCTGTGGCATACTCTAGCGCTTGGTGAGTTTCTCTTTCAGTTCCTAGCAGGTTCGGTTGTAGCAGTGAAAAGTTAAAGATAAAATTATCCACATTTGAGAGCTGGTTAAATATATTATGATATAATGAGCCAACTGAAAATTATTCAATAGTTAAACATAATTAGTACCAGCTTACTTTCTCACTTTCTCTCTCTCTCTCTCCCCCTCTCTCCCCCTCTGGTCAAATTAAAATAAATAAATAAAGTTAAATAAAATAATTCTTAAAAAAAAAAATAGGTACAGCCAGCCCCATGGCTTAGCTGTTGGCAGAGCTGGATGACATAGGGCTGACCCCAAAGTTCAAGTCCTAGAACTGGGGGCTTGAAATAAAGCACTCTGGGCCCATGTGCACGGGCATGCATGCCCAAGGTCCTGACTCGGTGGAGAGATGGAGAGAAATTGTGGTATGAACGTGCCCCATTGGAAGGTGCTTTCTCTCTCTGTCTCTGTCTCTCTCTGGTGAAGCCACTCACCTTCAAGCAAATTATTTTAAAAATTAGGTAAACTGTATGTATCAATATGGAAAAGTAATCAAGGTATGATTTATTATTTTGCTAAATAAAAAGATTAAGTTTCAGATTAGTGAGAATACTGTATATAAAATATTATGAAAAAATATACATATATACTCTTTACTTGCCAGAGGGCATGGGCACTTCCCGGAGAGCCCAGTGGGGCATGACCACACGCTCCCTTCTCTCCCATCTCACCATCGTGTTGGGATTTGGGGCACACATACTTGGTGTGTTTTTCCAGCCACTGGGGCTGAAATTCAAACCACAGAGGGACGGTGGGCGGTGTGGTACCCAGCTCCCTTATATAATTTCAGCTGAAAGAATTCTGCAGAATATGCAGAACTCCGGACAAGGGCTGTGCAGTGGAAGCTGATACCACTCTGGGCGGGGTGATTCTTGCTGTGGAAGGTTGTCTGTGCTTTGCAGATGGTTTCACAGCATCCTGGACACTTTCACTAGATACCCGTAGCACTTCCCTACCCCTACCCAGACATTACAAAGTGTCTCCTGGGTGGCAAGACTGTACCCCCGTGAGAACCACCACTCTAGGGAATGAGGATGGAGAAGGGATTATACTTCTTATCGCTCTTCCTCTAAACCATCTGATTTATTTTTTCTTTGATCTTACTGTGGATGTGTACCTCTTTCATAAGAAAACAAATTCATGGAATTAGCAGATGGCGTAATGGTTATATCGCTGGACTCCACGTAGTCAACTGTGGTTCGAGTTCTGGACTCAGTGGCTTAAACTCACACCAGGTGCATGTGTGTGTATGCCCAAAGTTCCACGAGCAAACTGGAGGAAAAGGGATTGAAGTATGGCCATCCCCTTGGGGGGGGGGGAGATTTCTTGCTTTCCTGTCTCTCTATCTCTCTCTGTCTCTGGCGAGCACACTCACCCTATAGAAAAAAAATCTCAAAAAAAAAAATGAGAGGGAAAAAAGAAATTAGGGTTTTGTTTTTGTTTTTGTTTTTTGTTTTTGTTTTTTAAGGGGGAAGGTGAGAATTTGCAGATCCACCTCTGAATTTGTGTATGGCCTGGGACAAATGAACCAAATGACTCTAAAAATATGCCATAAATTATGTTGCCATTTTGATTGATTTAGTAGCTTCATTTACTCAAGGCTCTGTGAACAAAACATTTCAGAAAACACATCTTAAAATTTTATAGCCAAAAAAATGACAGCAGCACAACCAGTGGGAAAATGGCAGCCAGAACCCAGCTACTTGCTGAGTGCAGCCAGTATTCACACCCAGGTTCCCGACTTCCGTTCTGTCTAGCAGAACCAGCCCTCAGCAAAACTACGAGGAATGAGAAATGTGTTGTCAATTCTCCTCCCCCCCTCAGGGCGTTGCCCATAATTATCAATGTACTTGTTTATTTATTCAAACATGTTGGAGGGCCACATTAGACACTGGATTGTTTGGGATCTAAGAAGCACCAACAGCTATGGTTAATTATTTGTTTTTAGAGGTTTTTGCCTTAGGGCACATGCACTCATGGGGTGAGAGAGAGAAACAGAGATAGTGAGAGAGAGGGAAAGTGAGAAATCACCCCCTCAGGGGAGAAGCCATGCCTCGATCCTTTCTCCTCCATTCTCCTCCTGGGATCTTGGGCACTCACACACCCACACCCAGCATGAGATTCAAGCCATGGGGTCTGGGACTCGAACTGCGTCAGCCATGTGGGAGTCCAGTAACATAATCGCTATACCATCTGCTGGCCACCAGCTATGGTTAAATTAATTTATGGATTTGTCCTTACCAGTGACCTATGCACCTTACTTAGCATACTGTTGAGAGACAGAGACGCTCTCCTGAGGCAAAGTCAGACCAATGCCTGCAGCCAGGAGCTGTATGGAAAATGGTTTCTCCCAATCATACCACAAAGGCAGCCCTCAGAAAGAGAGGCATAAAATCTGCAGGAGGAGAAGACAGTGGTGTTTCAGTCAGTAAAGTCTGAAGTGGCTGTGCATCCTTTTTTAAAGTGTATCTCTCCCATCGGAGGGAGAAAGGCCCCTCCAAAAAGGTCTCCACACCAGGACCATCCCCCCACCCTTAGCAGGCTGGGGTCACAGACATAGGTGTGTGCAGCCAGAGTGCTCAGAGGGGCCCCAGGAACAGCACCCAGGACCTTTCCCATGTGGGCCCAGTTGCATTGCCATGGCACCACTGACTGACCCTTAAAAATGTTTTGAGAAAAGAGAAAAGTTAGAGTCTGAACAAACTGCAAAGAATGCAAGCAACACACCAAAGGAGGAGGGGAAAGGTAAGGAAAGGAGATGACAATACCAATACTGAGGACAGTATAAAGGAAGACTCGTGGGCCAGCAGGTGGCATAGTGGTTAAGATACTGGACTCCCACGTGGCCAACTGTGGTTCAAATCCCAGACCTGGAGACTTGAAACTCACTCCAGGCACATGTGCATGCATGTCCAAGATTCCAGGAGGAGAATGGAAGAGAAGGGATTATGGGGTGGCCACGCCCCCAGTGGGGGTGATTTCTCACTTTCCCTGTCTGTATGTCTCTCTGTCTCTCTCTATCCAGTGAGTGCAAGTGCCCTATGGCAAAAACCTAAAAAAAAAAAAAAAAGGTAAAATGGAAGACTCGTGGGGAACATGATAATTAAAAAACAGCTCCTGCCTGGGAGGGAGCAGGGGCGAGAAAAGTAGACAGGCGTCTTGTAGAGCCTGGGAAAGGGCCCCTAGGCTCAGAGTGTTGTCCTAAAGCACAGGACTAGAGGCAAGTTGTCAGCGTGTAGTTGATCAAGTATCAATCATGAAAGTTAGCAACATGAATACCTTGGTTCTACTTACGAAAAAAAAAAAAAAAGCATTTGTCTTTACCAGTCGCCATACTTTAATTTCATAGTGTTTATTCATTATTCAGTCGTTACTTTCATCAGTCTTCGGCTGAGACTTGAATTGCCGTTTCCTGGTTCCGTGGGTGGCTGGGATAATGAGGGGTATTCTATGGCTTCGGTTCATTTCTTGCACCCCTCCCTGTCCGAGAGCATCTGCTCCTTTGCCCGGCTTCATAAAAGGCACTGTCACATGTGAGCACTCCCTGTGTGTGGCCCTGGAGCCCCTCCAGCCAGATAATCACAGCAGCAGCCAGAAAAGGCAGAAAATGGATTATAAACTCCAGTGTTAATGTTAGGACTAGCAGTGGCCACGGAGCTGGTGCTATTTTCTTCTGAAATAGAAACAGAAAGAATGCCTGTGCTGGGCTTTCCACGAAATGAGTCATCACTCGCAAAAATGCTTCTCCATTGCCGCAAGGCAGTTGTGGGGTGGACTTTTGAAAACATCAGTTTTCTCAATATTTGGGAAATTCTAAAATCAAGGCTCCAGCATTAAAAAAAAAAGAAGAAGAAGATTTTGTCCTCCCTTCTAATGTGACTTAGGACAAAACTGAAATGATTTCCTTAAAACTGAAATATTGAGAACTATGAAATAGTAAACTGAAGACGTCCTTATATGTAACTGTTTATTCCAGTTGCTCCTCATCTGAAAGCAATGGAGCTTCTTAAGCCACTTTCGATAGTTGTCTTTTTTAACTTTTATTTAACTAGTTAAAAAATTATTTTATTTCTTCCATGAGAGAGAGAAAAAGAGAGAGACAAAGTGAGAGTGAAGCGAGCATCTTCAACACGGTCTCGTCATGCCACGATCCCTGCCCGAGATCATGGTGTAGACGTACCCAGGATCATGGGCATGTGTGCACCCCTCGTGTGTCAGGTCAACCCCAGTGTGATCCACACTGTGATCTTCCAGATGGCTCCAGCCCTGCAGAATGGCTCCCCATCACCTGAGCGAGCATGGCCGGGCCCATTTTCGAGGCTCCTGAAAGTTGAACAGACACTGAAAATTCACCTTCAGTAAACTCGCACAGGCTGCACGGGCACCTCTGATTCTGCCTGGAATCACATGAACACAATGTGGCAACACTGGTCATCTTGCCCATCAGGATTTCTGTGGCAGGGAGGAAGGAAGAAGGGAAGAAGAGACAGAGGTAGGAACAGGATTTTGCTCCAGACCTAAATCTGTCTTTGTTAGGCAATTTGTAATCTCAATGTTCCTTTGTAACTTGGATCCGTCATGGTGATTCTAGAAGCCCTGGGAAGCATCCGTGTGAGCACTCGGGCCACGCAGTGTGGAGTAACTAACATTTGTGAGTACTTCCTATGTCCAGACACAATGAGAGGCGCTTTTCATGGATTCATTAAAAAAGTAATAATGATAATGAATTTGCCACAATTATGATCCCCCTTTTTAGGATGAGGAAACTGAGACACAGAATAGTTTACAAAACTTGTCTAAGCCACAGAGCTGGTGGTTCTAGCCAAGACAATTTGGTTAAGAGACCACAGATCTTTATTATAAACCCGTGTTCTTCACCCCTCTGTCCTATTACCTTAATGTTTAATATGAACCTAAGGTTTGAACACTTCCACCAATACTATTACTCCATTGTTATTATGACAATACTATTATTTTGTCATTAAAAATGAAAAAAAGATCATTCTACCAAATAAATGTATCATGGTTAGTAGACAAAATTCTTCGACCCTCAAGCTCCACTGTGGTAAAGTGGTTGGTAATCATTGCTCTACTATGTCAATCATTAACTTAGTCACTAGGACAGCTGTGCCATAAAACAGCCTTCCCATTCCAAGGGTTCATTTTTCCAGTCATTCATTCGTTCACCAACTACACGCTGGGTGCTATGCTACATGCATGATATTAAGAGTGTATAAGCCATCAACTCAAATATAATGCTATCCTGAGACCACGGTGCATTTATAGTATATATTTTTATACTCATTAATCACAAGACATATGCTTAGATTCCTAACATCACAAATCTTTCACTTGATCTTCCTCACTTTGCTCTGCTACTAATTTTTAACTTATTTCTATGCAGCTATACATGAAAATGCATTTTCTTAAATACCTAAAAGCTCTCTGAAAAGGTTTTATCCACGTCAAATAAATGACTGTAATACAGATAAAGAGGAAAAAAATAACTCGCAGGTAACTTGTATCTACTGTAGATTTTAGTGCAAAAAATACAGAAGGCACGTAATAATCCTTTTCCCATGTCCTCATATACGGTTCTTAGAAATCCAATTTAGAAAAAGGGTTTTTTTTTAAGACAAAAGACTTCTAACTACAACCAATTAGAATGCAATTAGCTACAGTGGATGGCCCATTCCCAATTGTCCAACAGCAATTACTCAGTTTATGGATTAACCATACTCCTTGGCCTACCACTTCCTCATTTTATGCTTCCCTGCATCTCTTGCTGTCGCCTGTACCTGTTCATTAGCACGTGAAGATGAGAGACTGGAAGAACAGAGTGTTGAGACAGAACCCAGTGAGGCGCTGTGGCTCTCATTAGCAGTGCTCTGCTTCCCTTGGAGGAAGGACACAGCTCAATGAGTTACCTCAGTCTCACATACCAAAGAGAAAGATCCTCCTTTCAGTGAGGGTGACATCTTTACAGCTGCAAATAACCTCAGACATCACGAATTCCTACCTCCATACTTAACAGAAGAGGAAACTCACGCAGGGCAAGGCAGGCGACGTGCCCAGGGCCACTCAGTAGGAGAATCTCAGTTGAGATGAGAATTTAGGCTTGCCAATGCCTCTGCATGTTCTTTTCACCCCTTCCTTGTCATTTGGATCCAGATTCATATTTCCCTAGTATGTATTCTTTTCAGCATTTCATTGTAGTGAGGAAATCAGTGACTTCATATGAAACAAGGAAAAATGACAGGGCCAGCATCGCAGTGCAGTGGTCAGTGCCATGCATAGGGAGCCAGATCCCACACGGCCCACTGGGGTTTCAGTATCAACCCCAGCAGCTTAATAACATGCAGGGGCCACGAGCTTGCGAGCCCCATACCAATAGTTGTGTAATCACTATGTCGCGGGACTCCCGTGTAGTCCACTGCGGTTCACGTCCTGGACCCAGTGGCTTAAAGTCACGCCAGGCGCGTGTGCGTGCGTGCCCAAGATCCTGAGAAAAGAATGGAGGAGAGAGGATTACAGCGTGGCCATCCCCCCTGGGGGGTGATTTCTCATTTTCTGTCTCTCTGTCTCGATCTGTCTTTCTGGTGAGCACACGTGCCCTATAGCAAAAACTTCTAAAAAAAAGGCCCCTAGGCTCAGAGTGTTGTCCTAAAGCACAGGACTAGAGGCAAGTTGTCAGCGTGTAGTTGATCAAGTATCAATCATGAAAGTTAGCAACATGAATACCTTGGTTCTACTTACGAAAAAAAAAAAAAAAGCATTTGTCTTTACCAGTCGCCATACTTTAATTTCATAGTGTTTATTCATTATTCAGTCGTTACTTTCATCAGTCTTCGGCTGAGACTTGAATTGCCGTTTCCTGGTTCCGTGGGTGGCTGGGATAATGAGGGGTATTCTATGGCTTCGGTTCATTTCTTGCACCCCTCCCTGTCCGAGAGCATCTGCTCCTTTGCCCGGCTTCATAAAAGGCACTGTCACATGTGAGCACTCCCTGTGTGTGGCCCTGGAGCCCCTCCAGCCAGATAATCACAGCAGCAGCCAGAAAAGGCAGAAAATGGATTATAAACTCCAGTGTTAATGTTAGGACTAGCAGTGGCCACGGAGCTGGTGCTATTTTCTTCTGAAATAGAAACAGAAAGAATGCCTGTGCTGGGCTTTCCACGAAATGAGTCATCACTCGCAAAAATGCTTCTCCATTGCCGCAAGGCAGTTGTGGGGTGGACTTTTGAAAACATCAGTTTTCTCAATATTTGGGAAATTCTAAAATCAAGGCTCCAGCATTAAAAAAAAAAGAAGAAGAAGATTTTGTCCTCCCTTCTAATGTGACTTAGGACAAAACTGAAATGATTTCCTTAAAACTGAAATATTGAGAACTATGAAATAGTAAACTGAAGACGTCCTTATATGTAACTGTTTATTCCAGTTGCTCCTCATCTGAAAGCAATGGAGCTTCTTAAGCCACTTTCGATAGTTGTCTTTTTTAACTTTTATTTAACTAGTTAAAAAATTATTTTATTTCTTCCATGAGAGAGAGAAAAAGAGAGAGACAAAGTGAGAGTGAAGCGAGCATCTTCAACACGGTCTCGTCATGCCACGATCCCTGCCCGAGATCATGGTGTAGACGTACCCAGGATCATGGGCATGTGTGCACCCCTCGTGTGTCAGGTCAACCCCAGTGTGATCCACACTGTGATCTTCCAGATGGCTCCAGCCCTGCAGAATGGCTCCCCATCACCTGAGCGAGCATGGCCGGGCCCATTTTCGAGGCTCCTGAAAGTTGAACAGACACTGAAAATTCACCTTCAGTAAACTCGCACAGGCTGCACGGGCACCTCTGATTCTGCCTGGAATCACATGAACACAATGTGGCAACACTGGTCATCTTGCCCATCAGGATTTCTGTGGCAGGGAGGAAGGAAGAAGGGAAGAAGAGACAGAGGTAGGAACAGGATTTAGCTCCAGACCTAAATCTGTCTTTGTTAGGCAATTTGTAATCTCAATGTTCCTTTGTAACTTGGATCCGTCATGGTGATTCTAGAAGCCCTGGGAAGCATCCGTGTGAGCACTTGGGTCACGCAGTGTGGAGTAACTAACATTTGTGAGTACTTCCTATGTCCAGACACAATGAGAGGCGCTTTTCATGGATTCATTAAAAAAGTAATAATGATAATGAATTTGCCACAATTATGATCCCCCTTTTTAGGATGAGGAAACTGAGACACAGAATAGTTTACAAAACTTGTCTAAGCCACAGAGCTGGTGGTTCTAGCCAAGACAATTTGGTTAAGAGACCACAGATCTTTATTATAAACCCGTGTTCTTCACCCCTCTGTCCTATTACCTTAATGTTTAATATGAACCTAAGGTTTGAACACTTCCACCAATACTATTACTCCATTGTTATTATGACAATACTATTATTTTGTCATTAAAAATGAAAAAAAGATCATTCTACCAAATAAATGTATCATGGTTAGTAGACAAAATTCTTCGACCCTCAAGCTCCACTGTGGTAAAGTGGTTGGTAATCATTGCTCTACTATGTCAATCATTAACTTAGTCACTAGGACAGCTGTGCCATAAAACAGCCTTCCCATTCCAAGGGTTCATTTTTCCAGTCATTCATTCGTTCACCAACTACACGCTGGGTGCTATGCTACATGCATGATATTAAGAGTGTATAAGCCATCAACTCAAATATAATGCTATCCTGAGACCACGGTGCATTTATAGTATATATTTTTATACTCATTAATCACAAGACATATGCTTAGATTCCTAACATCACAAATCTTTCACTTGATCTTCCTCACTTTGCTCTGCTACTAATTTTTAACTTATTTCTATGCAGCTATACATGAAAATGCATTTTCTTAAATACCTAAAAGCTCTCTGAAAAGGTTTTATCCACGTCAAATAAATGACTGTAATACAGATAAAGAGGAAAAAAATAACTCGCAGGTAACTTGTATCTACTGTAGATTTTAGTGCAAAAAATACAGAAGGCACGTAATAATCCTTTTCCCATGTCCTCATATACGGTTCTTAGAAATCCAATTTAGAAAAAGGGTTTTTTTTTAAGACAAAAGACTTCTAACTACAACCAATTAGAATGCAATTAGCTACAGTGGATGGCCCATTCCCAATTGTCCAACAGCAATTACTCAGTTTATGGATTAACCATACTCCTTGGCCTACCACTTCCTCATTTTATGCTTCCCTGCATCTCTTGCTGTCGCCTGTACCTGTTCATTAGCACGTGAAGATGAGAGACTGGAAGAACAGAGTGTTGAGACAGAACCCAGTGAGGCGCTGTGGCTCTCATTAGCAGTGCTCTGCTTCCCTTGGAGGAAGGACACAGCTCAATGAGTTACCTCAGTCTCACATACCAAAGAGAAAGATCCTCCTTTCAGTGAGGGTGACATCTTTACAGCTGCAAATAACCTCAGACATCACGAATTCCTACCTCCATACTTAACAGAAGAGGAAACTCACGCAGGGCAAGGCAGGCGACGTGCCCAGGGCCACTCAGTAGGAGAATCTCAGTTGAGATGAGAATTTAGGCTTGCCAATGCCTCTGCATGTTCTTTTCACCCCTTCCTTGTCATGTGGATCCAGATTCATATTTCCCTAGTATGTATTCTTTTCAGCATTTCATTGTAGTGAGGAAATCAGTGACTTCATATGAAACAAGGAAAAATGACAGGGCCAGCATCGCAGTGCAGTGGTCAGTGCCATGCATAGGGAGCCAGATCCCACACGGCCCACTGGGGTTTCAGTATCAAACCCAGCAGCTTAATAACATGCAGGGGCCACGAGCTTGCGAGCCCCATGATGGGTGGAGAGATGAAGGAAAAAGGACTGCAGCTGACCACGCTCCATGAAGGGTGTTTTCTTTCTTGTATCAACCCCAGCAGCTTAATAACATGCAGGGGCCACGAGCTTGCGAGCCCCAAATCCTGATGGGTGGAGAGATGAAGGAAAAAGGACTGCAGCTGACCACGCTCCATGAAGGGTGTTTTCTTTCTTTCCCTCGCTCTCGCTCTCTGAAAAGTACACAAGTCCTTTGGCAACTGAAGAAAAATTCCAATAAAATGAATTTATTTGAATAATAATTGGATCATTTTTTCCCATTAGCAGGATAAAATTATTTGAAGGTGAAGTCCTTGGGACCAATAGTTGTGTAATCACTATGTCGCTGGACTCCCGTGTAGTCCACTGCGGTTCACGTCCTGGACCCAGTGGCTTAAAGTCACGCCAGGCGCGTGTGCGTGCGTGCCCAAGATCCTGAGAAAAGAATGGAGGAGAGAGGATTACAGCGTGGCCATCCCCCCTGGGGGGTGATTTCTCATTTTCTGTCTCTCTGTCTCGATCTGTCTTTCTGGTGAGCGCATGTGCCCTATAGCAAAAACTTCTAAAAAAAAAAAAAAAAAAAAAAAAAAAAAAAAAAAAAAAA
>NW_006160208.1:4401550-4414153 GCF_000334495.1 Tupaia belangeri chinensis | reverse complement strand
CGCTAACTGCTCGTTCCCCTTCCAATCATTTTAACAAAGAATGAAGGTCCAACAGGATGGATCGCAAAAGCTCACTTTTTCCAGGAGTGTTTAGTAGAGATGTAAATAATTTCATCTTGTTGGAAGGAAATATGAGATAAGAGGAGAAATGAAGGAAAGAACAAAAAAAGGAGGGTGGGAACAAAGAGATGTTAAATTATTATAACAATTTGATTCTTTAATGACATAATATTTTAATCGTATCACTAGAAATTATTTTTACTAAAGATTCTTCGAGACTGTCAGGAAACTCTACAATATACAATCATGACCTCCCTGTGTGTTACACTCTGAAATATGTTCGTTTGTAAATTGTGAAGGCAGATAACCCTAAACTGTTATGCTTATAAACTATTACCTACAGGAATCGGCCAGAACAAAATTAGTTTCCCAGAGTCTGCCCACTGATTTATTTCTACTTTACAGGGTATAGTGTAAATAATTCAATATTTAAAATTTGCCTTCAAAATTCAAGGAAGATAAATGATGAAGATAATTTAATGAAATTTATGCTTAGAATTATGTAACTAAATCTATGCTAACAATACATTCATATATTATCTAGGGCTTTGAGGGTCATATTTTTTTCTAATACATGTTGCTTCATTCATCCTTGGCCTACTTTTATTGTTCATTTTGAAAGTTTAATCATTCAATTACTTAGATATTTAATTTCTCTAAATGTTTTACATATAAAATCTCTAAACTTGTCTTCAGTTTGCAATTTAATTAACAAGAATTTCTTCAAATATTGTGCCTCTAAGAATTAAAAAGCAATTAACTCTTTTTATGTATGTCAATATATGAAAAAAATTAGAGCAAAAGATAAGTGCCTATTCATATAGGTAGTGTTAAACTGCATTTTTCCAAAATATATATATATTTAAGAACTATTTATTTAATTTTATTTATTATTATTATTATTTTTTAATTTGACCAGAGACAGAGAGAGGGAACATGAGAAAGTGAGACACTGGGCCTGGGACTTGAACCTCAGTCAGCCATGTGGAAGTCCAGCACCCTAACCACTGTACCACCTGCCAGCTTCTCTAAAATGTACATTTTAATATCTGAGAAGAAATCAAAGACAGGACAAGCCAGTAATGTAGTGGTGAAGGTGGCTGGATCCTACATGGCCGACTGCACTGCTTGAATCCTGGACTCTTTGGCTTGAAAATCACACCAAGCATTGCCATGTGTGCCCAAAGTCCCAGAAACTGGGATTTGGCCATCCCCCATGAGTGGTGAGTGGTGGTCTCTCTTTCTTTCTCACTTTTTAGCAAGCACAACTACCCTATAGCAAACTAAAATAGTAGTAATAATGATGATGATGATGATGATAAAATAGAAGCCAAAAGACATTAGTGAATTTTTAAGTTTTTTTTCAGGCCACCCAGTGGCTTGCTGGTTAAGTGCTAGATTCTCACATGGCTGACCACGGCTGGAGCGCCGGACCAAGGAGCTTAGAAATTAAGCTGGGTGCATGTGTGTGGATACCCAAAATCCAGAGGGGAGAATGGAGGGGAAGCAACTGTGGCATGGCCATGCCCCCCGGGGGGTGATGTTTCACTTTCTCTGTCTCTCTCCAGTGAGCACACACACCATACGTTGAAAATCTAAAAAACAATGAAATAAAATAAATCTTTCTGTTAAATGTTTTGTGCATGTGCTTTAAAAGGTGCACAGTTCTATTTGTATGGAAATTTATATTTTTCTTGGCTTATTAAGCTCTTTTAATATATGCATATTAGCTAACTAGACATTCTGAATAAAAAGGACAGTAAGTGGAGAAATTATTATAATAACACCATGAATGTTTATGCTTTTAAAAAAATACAATTAGAGTCTAAAAATTTGAATTTATTCTCTGTTGACATAATTTTAAAGACTAGTCTTTACAGGGTTTTTAAAGTTATATTTCTATAATTATTTTTCTTGAGTTCAGCTGCGGCATGCACAAATGAGGCAATTTTTAAAAACAGTTAAATTTGGGACCAGCAGTTGGCATAAAGGCTATGTAGTTGGACTCCCATATAGTCGACCCAGTTCGAGTCCCAGACCTGGTGGTTTAAACTCAGACTGGGTGTGTGTGCATGCGTGCCCAAGATCCTGAGAGGAGAAGGAAGGAGAAGGGATTATGGAGCGGCCATCCCCCATTGGGGATGATTTCTTGCCTTCTGTCTCTCTCTCTCTGTCTTTTTGGTGAGCGCACACGTCCTACAGGAAAAAAAAAAAGAAAGAAAAAAAAAAAAAGAAAACCTCTTTCAAATATAGTTAAAATAAATACTTACTATGTTCCAACCACTCTCTGCTAGGGATTTTTATTCATTACTTATTTTCACTGTTCTATGTGGTAACTGTTTTAATTATCCTCATGCTGCCGAACCAAACGCTGAGGTTTTCAAGTTAAAAAACTGGCCCCAAAGTGCGTACTTACTAAGTGTCTGAACTCATATTTGAGCAAGTTCTGGTTTTCAGCTCTTTCCACAGATAACAAGTACTTTGTCATTTGACAACACAATCTACATGTTCACTTAGTAACTTTATAAAATATATCTAAAGCTCAAAATTCTTTAGGTTTTGCATACCTATACAAGAAAATGGAAATTACCATTCTCTGGACACTTGAAGAAAAGTTTCATTCCCCTAAACTGATTAGGCTACTTGATAAAAATGTTACATTACTAACAAAACTGTCCTCTTTGCCACAGGATTTTGAAATGAAGAAATAAATTGTGTAACAGTATTTTGTACATGTGATGCTCATAAAAACTGGTTGAATTGGTTAATTCAATGAGGTAATTCTGGTTTTTGTTTTTTGTTTCTTTGGTCTTTGTTTTGTTTTGTTTTGAAGATTTTGCCATAGGGCATGTGTGCTTGCCAGAAATGTCAGAAAGAGAAAATGAGAGAGAAAGTGAAAAATCACCCCTCAGGAGGGATTTCCATGCCACGGCCCTTCTCCATGCTCCCCCTGGAATTTTAGGCATGCAGGCACATACACCCAGTGTGATTTTCAAGTCACCAGGTCTAGGACTAGAACCTCAGTAGGCCAGTAGGCCATATGGGAATACAGCATCTTTGTTTTCTTTTTGAGAAATTTTTGCTATAGGACATGTGCTTGCCAGAGACAGAGAGAGAGAGAGAGACAGAGAGAGAGAGAGAAACCACCCCCCAAGTAGTTTGGTCATGCTCCAATCCCTTCTCCTCTACTCTTCTCATGGGATTTTGAGCGCGCACGCACACACACACACACACACACACATACAGTGTGAGTTTCAAACCACCAGGTCCAGGACTTGAACTATGGTCAACTACGTGGGAGTCCAGTGCCTTAACCACTGTGCCACCTGCTGACTACAGGGAGTCCAATGTCTTAACCACCACACCTCTGGTAGCCCCTTTGTTAGTTTTTTTAAAAAGCCTCGTCTTGCCATGTAGTGACCTCCTGCCTCAGTCTCCCAAGTAGCTGGGACCACAGGTATGAGCCACCACACCCACTCTTTTCTAGACAAAGTCTCACTGTGTTGCCCAGGCCAGCCTCAAGCTCACAACCCTCCTGTCTCAGCCTCCCAACACGTTACTGGATCTGACCTTTACATTGGACTGGAACTAGAACCCAGCCTACCATGTTCCCCCAGCCTAAGGAACAGTATCTTAGAAGTACGTGGCACCATGACTGAGTCAATTATGATTTTCTAATTAAGGTGAATATTTGGAGTTAAATGGTCAATAATAAAATTTCAATCAATATTATTCTGATTCTTATACATAGTTTTCAGCTTAAAAATGTTTTGGATTGTTTTTGTTTTGGTTCCCCACCTCTGGACTAGTGCTGGATACCTCCCATGGTTTTCATCTTTGCCAGCCCAGTCACAAATCTCTCTCTTTTCTCTCCCATTACCCTCGTCATTCTTGTGCCTACCTATAGTGTTTCATTTGTGACCACTTCCTGTACATTAGGTAAGATAGCCAATTTTCTATCAAATGCTTTACACAACAGATAACCAATCTACTCCCCTGCAATAAAATAAAGAATTGCAATTCAGGGGACTGGCAGATCAGGTGAGCTGGGTAAAGGTGCTGAACTCTCACATGAGCGACCACGGTTTGAGTCCCGGACCTGGTGGCTTGTTTTCTTACTTTCCCTTTCTCTCTCTGATTAAATGTAATAATCATAATAATAAATAAAATTACATAAATATATATATTTTTTAATTGCTACTTAGAGAGACAAAAGAGTATAAGGAGAAGAAAGGAAGGCCACACATATTACCAGATAGGAGCACAAACCACATGACATCAACCTGGGACCGACAAGAAACTTCTAGGGCAATGTCTAGAATAGGAATTTTAGCTTTTTCATTGTAGTAGCTGTACTCTCAATCTCAGTGAACTCTTCTTTACGCAAACACATTGTTTAAAAAAAATGGCTTTTGGTGTAGAATTTTTTTGTTTAGAGTGCTAAGCTCCATGTTTGGGTCAACAGGAACCCCAGAACCAAAAGGCATAATGCTAGAATGATCCTGAATGAAGTCATTTAGTGGAGGTAGAACCAGAGGGGAATATGGGAATACAAATCCAGGGGAATTTTAAGAAATCTTTAACATGGACTTTCTGGGTATTTTTTTTTCCCCTAGGAAAAAAGGATTAAATCCAATTTATCTATATTTTATGGGACAAGTTGTCCCCAACTGACTTTGGGGTTACCATTTCTTTCAAAAATAATTCACACTAGGGACCAGCAGTTAGCGTAATGGCTATGTCGCTGGACTCCCATGTAGTTGACCGCGGTTCGAGTCCCGGACCCAGCGGCTTAAACTCATGCCGGGTACATGTGCGTGCGTGCCCAAGATCCTGAGAGGAAAATGGAGGAGAAGGGATTGCGGCGTGGCCATCCCCCCTGGGGGATGATTTCTCGCTTTCTATCTCTCTGTCTCTCTGTCTGTCTGGCGAGCACATGCGCCCTATAGCAAAAAACCTCTCCAAAAAAAATAAATAAATAAAAATAATTCACACTAAGACAAAGTGCTGAATGCTTAGGAAAAAGGCAATATAAAACACTGAAGTCTTTTTGTTTTGCAAAGCAAATACTGTCAATGTGGTGCCAAGAAGGCAAAAAGAATTATTCAAGATGTACAAACTCGTCGTCAAACAAATTTAACCCTTAATAAGATAAAATAAATACTCCAAAGATATTATATCTCTAGAAAAACATTTTAGGCAATTTCTTCCTGATAGTACCTTGGAGTTTGGAAAAAAAAAAACACATACACACAAAATCTTTTTTGACAAGTAGTTTTCTCTTTTTTTTACTTAGTATTTCAAAGTAAAAACTGTGCCTATAACCTGGTTTATTACCCTGAATTATTATTTTTTTTTTGAGAAGTTTTTCGCTATAGGGTGTATGCACTTGCCGGACAGAGAGAGACAGAAAGCAAGAAATCACCCCCCAGGGGGATGGCCACGCCGCAATCCCTTCTCCTCCATTCTCTTCTCAGGATCTTGGGCACGCACGCACATGCACCCGGCATGAGTTTTAAGCCACCAGGTCCGGGACGTGAACCACGGTCGACTACGTGGGAGTCCAGTGACATAGTTATTACGCTAACTGCTGGTTCCCATTACCCTGAATTTTGCATGCAGATCACGAAACTTCACCTTTGATGATGAATATTCATCTCTTCCCTCTACCGCTAGAGCCATTTACGAACTGTATTCCTATCACATCCCACACACTTATTTACTTGTCATCAGAAGCTGCTCGGGGATACAGGTTGTGGCCAAGACAAGGAGCTGTCAGATTCTCCCTATACAAAGTTAGTTACTGCACAAAAGCCTACAGTAAAATGTGGGCCAAGTGGATTTAAAGTGAGGCGCAAGAAGGTAAAACAAACAAGCAAACAAAAAAAAGCACTCTGAATTACTCACCTCTACTCAGACTTTCCATTAAAACTAGTCTGTCACAGAACCTTTAAGATTGGAACTGGACACAGTCTCCCTGACAGATCTAGCTGAGGAAGAATACAGGAGAGCTAGTGGAACAAGCTTGACTGACGACTACCCCCCTAACCCCCCTACAGCACCTCTTCTGCTATCGCCCCACTCTCTGCTATCACTTCGGCAAGTCAAAACTGATGACCTGGTGGAGTAACCCAGATTTTCACTCCTAGGAAATCTGAGTACTCAGCTGTCTTACCCTATTGAGTGTTTATAGTTATGGCAGGTAGGGAAGCATCAGACATTCCATTGAATCTCCTGGTTTCCGGATCTATGTCTTCTGCCTTTGATGTACAGCAGCAACCCTAACTCTTCTTTGTTTCCTTTTTTTTGGGGGGGGGAGAGGTTTTTTCTTATTGGGCGTGTACGCTCGCAAGAAAGACAGAGAGATACAGAGAGATAGAAAGTGAGAAATCACCCCCCCAGAGGGGATGGCCATGCCGCAATCCCTTCTCCTCCATTCTCCTCTCGGGATCTTGGGCATCATCCAGCTTGGGCTTGAGTTTAAGCCGCCAGGTGCAGGACTCAAACCATGGTAGACTACATTGGAGTCCAGCGACATAGCCATTATGCTAACTGCTGGTCCCTCTATTCCTTGTTTCTTGAACCTGTATATTGTACTAGAGATAAAGTACCATATATTGATCATTGCTTTAATAAATATGCCTTGGGGCCAGCAAGTGGCGTGGCAGTTAAGGTGCTGGACATTCCCACAGAACTGATCCTGGTTTGAGTCCCAGACCTGGTGGCTTGCTTTCTCACTTTCTCTCTCTCTCTCTCTCTCTCTCTCTCTCCGTGTGTGTGTGTGTGTGTGTGTGTGTGTGTGTGTGTGTCACTCTCTTGTCAAATAAAATAATTGAATGAATAAATAAAATTAAACAAGTAATTCTTAAAAAGATAAATAAAATTTTAAAAATAAATATGCCTTATACAAAAGACCCTGTTCTGTAGTTTCTCAAACCTTAGTTAAGTTTTTTTTAATAATTCTTTATTCAATTTTACTTATTCATTCATTTATTTTAATTTTACCAGAGAGAGAGAGAAGGAAAGTGAGAAAGCAAGCCACCAGGTCCAGGACTCGAACCTTGGACGGTCATGTGGGAGTGTCCAGCATCTTAACCACCACGCCACCTGCTGGTCCCCTTAGTTAAGTTTTTAATGAGTCATTTCTCCCTTCTACTCACCCAGGTGCCCCTGGATTGTGTTTGTACATAATCTAGGAGATCTCAAGTTCATATGTCCATTGCTATATTTTCTTGCCAAATGGAAAAAATAAAAAAAGTGGGTTCTTTGACCTGAAGCACTCTTGCAGAAACCAATGCTAATAAGTCAGGCATTCTGAAAGACCTCACCATATCCAACTCATTATTCAAGGGCTCCTCTGTGTTGATGCTCTCTGGTGACCATTATCGTAAGGAAAAAAACAAATCTTGGGGCCAGCAGATGGCAGAATGGCTACGTCACTGGACTCCCACACGGATGAATGCAGTTTCAGTCCCAGACCCAGCAGCTTGAAACTCAGGCCTGGCACATGAGCATGCATGCCCAAAATGCCCAGAGGAGAATGAAGAAGAAGGGACTGCAGTGCGGCCATCCTCCCTGGGAGTGATTTCTTGCTTTCTGTGTCTCTATCTCTCTGTGTCTCTTTGGTGAGCACACATGTCCTAAAGCAAAAAAATGGTTTTTTTCTAACATAAATAAATAAATAAATAAATAAATAAATAAATAAAAAGAAACAAAGATTTATACATTCTGTGCCCACTCTCATTTATAAAGGGCAACAATATGCCCCTTCCTCAGATTTTTTTATCTTCAGTTTACTAATTTCTTCTTTTCAGACCCTTGACCAACAAGACAACGAATTTGCCACTAGCCAAGAGTCCACATTTACCCCAGACTTCTGTAAAACATAGTAATCCAGTACACCACTTATAGTTCTGCTTGCAGGATTTCCTTTCATCACTGTCCTTCAAGGTCATCCCCAAGTGGGGCTCTAGTATGGCGGCAGTCCATTTATAATTGACACCAAGTAATTCAGCTAACCCATCTGGAACCCAGGCCTTGGTTTTTTCTTCTTCTGTCGCTTGGTCATAGGGGACCCCCATAAGACTATAGCTATCCTAAAGGATTAGCACACAGCTAACAAAGGATTCTGACTCATCTATGAAATGAAATTTATCTACGGCCATGGGGCCTGCTTGGGCTCATTATTAATGTATTAGTTCCATTATACGAGACCTCACTGCTCTTCCCACTGGCCTGAGTATATCTAATTCTTAAAACAGGTGTCATCATAGTTATAGTGTCCTATGGACATGTGTTCAGACTTTACCAGGACCTAGTAACACTCCAATGGCCACCATGCAAACACGTAGCATTCATTCACTACATAAAACATGATCTCATTCCAAAGCCCTAAGAGTCAGCACCGTGACATTGCTTTAGGAATTCACCCTGGATTTACTATATCTAGCACCATTAGACATAATAGCCTACAGACACTGTCCTGGCAACTTGGGCTTTGACAACATCCTTGATTTGACGGCTGACCAGCCTGTGCCCATCATTTACTTTTATCAAGACTTCTAAAACAATGAGCAAAAGCCAACCAGTTTCTCAAGCATTATAGTTAGTATTGCTCTTCTACCCTTTCAAATGTCTCAGCTAACACCTAAGCCAATGCCTTACCTTCATCCTGTATCTTATCTTAGTCTACCATCATCGGTAGTAATCATGCTGCTCCCACTCGCAACTTACCGCCAGGAGTGGTGTTCTTGATGCTATCTCACCCTCGAATGAATGAACCAGTTTCTAATCTCCATCCTAAGTATCTGAATTCTAAAGTCACGTGAATGAAAAAGTGTTTCAAAGAGGGAAAAGTCACCTGTGAAATGACTGATACAGGTCAAGGCAGATAAACACCTGGGTTTGCAACATGGAGGTCATCCATAGCTCTTTCCGGTAGATTTCACATTACCAGTGGGGAGGAAAAGCAGATTAGAGTGAAAAGAGAAAGCGGGACATTGGGGAAGCAGAGACACAAGTACTGACAACTCTGTCAAGGGACTTAAACCATCAAGGAGGATAGGGAAATGAGGCAGTAGCTGGAGAACGATGTCATCTAAAAAGACTGGTTGTTCGTGTAACAGGAAAGAAAACGATTATTTCATGTGCAGCTGAGATGACCCAGCAGAGACAGAAAACTGATGATGTAGCAAAGAGAAGAAAAACACTGAAGTTCATCGGACTTGAGGAAATGAACAGAAATGGGATCTGTGTTGGTTTTCTATGGCTACTATAACACATTGTCACAAATGTGGCACCTTGAAACAACACAAATTGATCATCTCGAGGTTTCTGTTGAGAGGGCTGGTCAGTTCCTCTGCTCATGGTGTAAGAAGGCCAAAGTCAAGGTGTTAGCCAGTCTGGGCTCTTACTGGAAGGCTTTAGGGGAGAATCTGCCCCCATGTTCACTCGGGGTTGTTTTCAAAATTAGTTCCTTGTGGTTGTAGGACTGAGATTCCCAGTTCCTTGCAGGCTAACAGCCAGTTGCTCTTAGTCCTTTAATTCACCCACATTCCTTGCCATGTTGCCCTTTCCACGTTGGCCAGGCAGTATCACTTCAAGTCCTTCTCAGGCTGACTTCTGCCACATTTTTCTGCCTTAGGGCTGAAAAAATTCTCTGCTTTAAGGGTTTGTGTGATTAGATGAAGCCCGCCTGGATAGTCCAGACTAATCTCCTTATTTTACAGTCTCTTTATTTTAAACCTAGTTGCATCAATAAAATCACTTTTGCCATATAACACAACATATTCACGGGTTTCAGGGTTAGGTACGGACCTCTTAAGGGAGGCCACTCTGCCTACTGCAAGAACAACTACATAGGTTTTAGACGGGAAGGCGAGTAGAATGTGCAAGCCTACTATACGTGTGGATAACAGCACATCATGGAGCGCGAGTCAGTAAGTCCCCGTGTAACCATTCCTATTTCACCAGTGATACGGCATCTTAGTCCACTTAGATTGCTACAACAAAATACCATAAATTGGGTGTTTATAAACAGCAGAAATTTATCTTCTATAGTTGTGAAGATCAAGACACCAATGGATCCGGCATCTGGTGAAGGTTCCGTCTCTACTTCAGAGATGACACCTTCTTCTTGTGTACTCACAGGGTAGAAAGGGCAACTCTTATAAGGGCTCTAATCCCATTCATGGCTTAGCCCTGATGACATAACCATTTCCTAATGGCCCCACCTCTTGATACTGTTCCAGTGGGGATTAGGTTTCAATACACACATTTTTTAAGAGAGATTTTTGCTATAGGACACATGTGCTTGTCAGAGAGACAGAGAGACAGAAAGACAGAAATCCACCCCCTCACAGGAGGGAGGATAGGGCCAGACCACAATCCCTTCTCCTGCATTCTCCTCTTGGAATTTTGGACACGCACGCACAAGCACCTGGCATGAGTTTAAGTTGCCAGTTCCGGGACTCAGCCACAGGAACTATGTGGGAGTCCAACGACATCACCATTGTACCACTTGCTGATCTCTCAATACATACATTTTGAGGGGACACAAATGCTCAGACCATAGCGTGTGGGAAGCCAAGCCATCAGAAAAATATAAAACTAGGAGTAGAGGTGGGAGAAGTTTGAGAAGAGAAGAGATATGGGATACAAAAGAGTAGTGAATGGACAAAATCTAGCATTATCAGGTCATCGGAAAATCATGACACATTTTTGTTTAAAAAACCGTAGAAAACTATGGCATGACTTTCCCGACAAGCTAATATTCCCAGATTGAGTAAAGAGTTTAGCTGATGTTCATGTCCAGAGATGTAAAGAGGAACCAGTTAACCTAGCATTTATTAAGTCTGCCAGCAGTAAAATAAAAAAGAGAAGATGCAGATGAGAGGGAGATTGCAAAGGCAGTGACTGAATGACTGCGTAGAGAGAGGGAAAGGAACGAACACTCTCTAGGACAGTTCATAAAACATTTGATGAAAATAAGGTACACTTCACAGAAACAAGGGTGTAGGAGACATGAAATAACTAATTTTGTGGGGGTTAAGGATGGTGATACATTCAATATTTGATGTGCTGCATTCAACAGAATGGGCATGACCAACAGCCGGGCACCCACTGGCTATGCAGAGATGTAGGCTTTGAGATTGGAAAGAGATAGACTTGGAGATGCAAATTAGAAAATCTTCGAGGACCCAGGAGCTGAAGCTATGGGAGCAGATGTATTTTCTAACAACCCACATCATAGAGTTTCTAGAAGGACAATAGAAAGTGGTCTGTAAGGAATAGATCATGACAACAGATAATACCCTGTAGGTCACATAGTGCCTTACACTGAGCAATTCCGTAAATATTCACTCTTGACATTATTTTCATTATTATTATAAAATGGTAGTACTAGAATTCAAATCCAGTTCTTTCTGAATCCAAATGCTGTATTTCTTGTCTACATAACACCAAGGTTAAGAATAAATAAACCATAAAACCCACTTCACATTTATACTATTCCTCTTCATTTTTTAGCAAAATCTTTGAAGGGAAATCGAAGGTTAAGATATTACTGATAAATATCAAAAGAGCTGATTAAAATTCTCCGTACTCCATTGGTACTGCATGTGATGACATATGAACAAGTCGAAGTAATCAAATGTCCTTTCCAACCCAAATGTATTCTGTGCTCTTATCATAATGGTGTTTGGTGTGGAAATATTGGAACTGTCAGGAGGACATATTCCAGGCCCCCAGACCGTCATCATACAAGCCACTTGAGTATTTCTCAGTAACTGATATGAGGCTTTTTAGTTGGCTATGCATCGGCGGGAGGATACATCAAATTGTGCTTGCTGTGATCACCTTTAGAAGAGTCACAGGCAGCAAAACAGTTGTGATTTTGAATCCTTCTGCCTGGGAACTAACCACTGAGCCATTATGCCTAAAAGGCATGAAATTGGACATCTGTGACGCCCAAGCCAGCTGTGACATCACAATGTAAAATGGCCTGACCGTGAGCAGCTCTAGTCCGCTGCTCGCTGAGTGCGCCGGCTGGCTTCCATCATGGTGGCCAGTGCCCTTCCCCAAGGTCTCCTGCCATTCCACTCATGGGGCTCTTGCCATTCCTGCAGAGAGATGCCAGCCAGGCCAAGGCTGTAAACAATTCCATCAGCTTCTGGCTCATGTGTCTTTCCTCCCAAACCCATTGGGGTAGATGCTTGGCCTGACAACATCTTTTGGGTTCACACAGAGGTATTGTTTGAGACTTGCTAATATATGGGAAACACATGGAGTTCAACACATTTGTCCTTGTCCAGCAGATTATAGACTGCTTCATCTTGGTGTGTGTGTGTGTTTCATTTTTCTTTTTGAACACTAACTCACTCATGAATTTCTACTTGCGCCTTCATTTTTTATAATAATATTAAGAATATTTTACTGCTCATAAGTAGCTCAGAGCCCATGTGTAAACAGTTTTACCATAGACTGTTGCCAGGTGATGGGCAGCAACCTCCTCTAGCCCCAGAAGGAAAGCAAGACCTTTGGAAT
>NW_006160208.1:4386983-4401395 GCF_000334495.1 Tupaia belangeri chinensis | reverse complement strand
CTAAGATCCTGAGGGGAGAATGGAGGAAAAGGGATTGTGGTGTGGCCATCCCCCCCAGAGGGGATTTCTCACTTTCTGTCTCTCTGTGTCTCTGTGTCCTTCTGGGGAGCACACGCACCCTATAGCAAAAACCCCTCCAAAAAAGAAAACACTGCAATTTTTTTTCTAAAGAACGCCAGTAATGTTCTTTAGTCCACCAGTTCAAGAATTTACATCACTGGGACCAGCAGATGGCATAATGGTTAAGTCGCTGGACTCCCACATAGTAGACCTTGGTTAGACTCCCGGTCCTGGCAGCTTGAACTCACAACAGGAATGCACACAAGCATGTGAGTGTGTGTGTGTGTGTGTGTGTGTGTGCGTGCGTGTGTGTGTCCCCAAGAGCCTAAGGCCATCCCCCCAGTAGATGATTTCTCACTTTCTGTCTCTGTCCTTCCAGTGAGTGCACATACCCTATAGCAAAAATCTCTCTAAAAAATGTACATCATTTCCATAGGAGTCCATTTTACTTTTACTCTGTGAATGATAAGGACAAAGAGCATGTGATGATAATAACAAAGAAAACAATTGTCTGGATGACCAGCCCAATTACTTTGAAAATTTCTTATAAAATCTCATGTATACATTAATTTTCTTTCCTAAGAAATGACTTCATTTCTCTAGATTGCATGCTACGTGTGTGTTGCTAACCTCTCCTCTTACGATATGTTCACATTTCTTTATCTCCTAATCCTTATGAACCTAATTTTCATATAAAATTAGTACTATAGAGATTAAAGTGAAAATGCAAATTAGAATCCCCAAGACTCTATCATATACGTAATGATTCCAACATATATTTACAGTCTTTTAAGGTTTACAAGTCAATAAAATATATTGCCATGTTTATGCTTGATGGTCATTCTCTGAGTAGGGCAATATTCTCATTTTACAGCAACAAAACTGAAGTTCATGTGGTTAAAAAGTTGCTCAGAGTTACATAGATGTATTAGGTAGAACTATAAATAAGTGACAATATGGGAGACCAGCAGTTAGCGTAATGGCTGGACTCCCATGTAGTCGACTGTGGTTCGAATCCCAGACCTGGTATCTTAAACTCACGTCGGGCATGTGTGCATGCGTGCCCAAGATCCCGAGAGGAGAAGGGATTGCGGCGTGGTCATCCCCCCAGGGGGTGACTTCTCACTTTCTGTCTTTCTGTCTCTCTCTTTCTGGCAAGCGCACGCATCCTATAGCAAAAACCTCTCCCAAAATAATAATAATAATAAGTGATAATATTCAAGCATTTTTTACCTGTAATTTCATAAGCTGCAAACTAGTAAGTAATAGCTAACCCTGTCCAAGGTTCTTCCCTTCCACACTCCATTCTTGGATTCCTCATATATGTAATATTTTTAAATGCTATAGTAAGGTAATGATTAGATTATAGCTATAAAGTTATTAAAAATAATGTTTCTGGGGACCAGCAGTTGGCGTAATGGCTATGTCACTGGACTTCTATGTAGTCAACCGTGGTTGAAGTCCCGGACCCGGTGGCTTAAACTCACGCCTGGCACGTGTGCTTGCCTGCTCAAGATCCCGAGAGGAGAAGGGATTGCGGCGTGGTCATCCCCCCAGGGGGTGACTTCTCACTTTCTGTCTCTGTTTCTCTCTGTCTTTCTGGCGAGCGTACATGCCCTATAGCAAAAACCTCTCCAAAAAATAAAAAAATAATAATAATATTTCTGGCAACTTGATACCTGCCTAAGCCTTAAAATGAACTTGGTTACACTGTCATAAGAAATTTTATACCCTTGCCAAAGTAAATAGTAAGAAAAGGAGGTAAAACAAAATATCATAAAAGTATGTAAGCTTCATAAAACAGCCCCAAATGCTGACTTTAAGTATGATGGAAACAGAAATTTCATGACTTACTCTCTCAAAGGAATAATAACTAAATAATGGAATTTAGGCTGCTAGAACTGTGAGTGGAATGTTTGTATTGTGTGGGAGAGAAGAGTTGTTACTGAGTGGCTAAAAATTGGATTTATTAATTACTTTTATGTGGGTCATCTAGTACCTGTCATTTATACCTTCTGTAGTAAAAAGTTACTTTGATTTAAATGTGTAAGATATTTCATTGCTCTACAATTGTATTACTATAATCCTTGTTTATTATTCACATATCAACTTATAAAATAGGTAGGTGCACACAGACTTGGGAGAAAGTATATAAAAATCTATAAATGAGAAACATAAATATGGTAATGCATACAAAGTATTCTAGCAATATTGCCTGGCTACAGCGATAATGGTTCAATTTCAACTCAATTTATATTACTTCTATTTCTAGAAAACAAGAACAATATCTTCTTGTAGACACTACAAGGTAATAGTTTAACATAGAATGGTAAATTATAGTAGTAGACTATACTGTTTCATATGAACAATAAGGAAACACTTATAAATGATAAATAATAATAAATATTAGTAGTATTTTAATTTGACCAGAAAGAGACAGAAAGAGGGAAAGTGAGAAAGCAAGCCACTGTGTTTGGAACTTGAACCATGGTCAGTCATGTGAGAATTCAGCCCCTTGACCACCACACTACCTGCTGGCCCCCAGTCAGAATTAATTTTAAACATTAATGGCGAAAATCAGAAAATAGCTTATCTAGCCCCACTCCCATTTTGCAGATGTGATAACTGACTATTAGAACACACATTGAAAGGATTTCACCAGTTCAAAAATTTAATACATTCTCCAAAATAAGTTATTTTCCAGCTTCCTGAATTATCAATCTCTACCATCATCTAAACTTGGACAAACTGAATAGACAGTAATAACCAAAACTGGGTTGCTTTCTCACTTTTTTCTCCTTCCTTTCTTGCCCTAAAGACACAGGGAGAAAGAACCATGATAGAAGACTTTTGTTTTTTGTTTTTTGGTTTTTTTTCTGAAGAATTATTTAATTTTACTTATTATTATTACTTAACTTGCTATAGGGCACATGCACTCACCAGAGAGAGATGGGGGTGGGGGGAAAGAAATCAAGCTGCCAGGTCCAGGACTCGAACCACGGTCAGCGATGTGGGAGCCCAGTGCCTTAACCACCAAGCTACCTGTTGGTTGCCAGAGAAGACATCTGTATCTCAGAATATTGCAATGAGAGGTCTAAAATATACCATAATGAAACAAGTAAGAGTGTCAAATGAAATATTAACACTATTCTTAGGAATAAATGGTTGAGCTTGGAAAATAAATAAATAAGGAAAATCCTTTAAGATTAGAAGTGAAGTTAAAAACAAGAATCCTAGGAGGTAAACAAACACTTAAGCTAACAGTTGACCTGAGAGCATTTAATAATTACAGGTGACCCTGAACTTGGTTTTCATGTCTGTTCAGGATCTGAGGTCCCTGCATAAAACCAGAAGCCAGAAAGGCTATAGCATCAAAGAGAAGGTGAGACGGAAGGATGGAAAGACGTTTTGCAGAGGCAGACGGTAGGGAGACTTTTTCTTACCTTGGTTCTCAGTGGAAGAGAAAGAAAGAATATTCCCTTGAGAGTACAGAAATTCAGATGGGTCTGAGGATTTCTGAAGGTTTAAGCCTTACTAGTTTTGAATCTTCAAAGACCACAAGTTAATTTCATTTTTGATTGAACAATGCACACATACTGAAAAAAGTCACAAAGCACTAGTGAACAGATGGGTAGGTGCTTACAGACTGCACCAATTCCAAGAAACAGAGCACAAACGCCATGCCGGAAACCTTCCAGGCAGGTCCCTCCGACCCTGTAAGGGAAAACATGACCCTGATTTTTCACAGCAAAGATGAGTTTTACTGGTTTCCAAACTTAATATTGGGGAAATCATGCAGTATTCTCTCACACCTGGCTTTTCCCTTAATGTTATATTTGCTCGGTTCCTCCAAATTGCCATGCTCATCCATTCTCAGCGCTACGTGGCTTTCCACGAGGTCGATGTAGCACATACCTTTGGCCATTCTCCCATTGCTGGATTTTGGTTACTTTCCACCTGGGGTTCTTGCGATTAGTGCTACTATGTCTTTGCTGAGTGTATTTGTGTCCATCTCTTCTACGTATGACAGGGACTACGGGGTCGCAGCAGTAGTAAAAGTAACCTCACTTTACCGACTTACCCTCACGCCGGCAAGGTACGATCATTCTGACTGCTCCACACCATAGCCAACGGCAGGTATTCCCCATCTGTTTCATTTGGGCACTCTGGTTATCAGTCGATGTTTTACATTTAAGCTGTAATCCTGTTTAATAGTGCATCCAGGTATCTGGCAGAAGCAAATCAAATGTTCCCTGGAGGAGTGTGCTCTCAACTCAAGCAAATAACCAGAAGAAATCTCATGTAACTATTTTTATAGCAGGTAAAGTATTTTTTAAGGCAAAGAGCATTTTCAGAGAAAAAGGGGATCTTTACATTATGAGAAAAGCAGTGGTACAGTGGTCAGTTGGCACTTTGAGGAGTAGAGACAGCCTTGACTTGTGACGTTGCTAATTTCCATGGTGTCAATACTGCCACTGTGGTCAATTTCAATCTACCAGCATCACATTACTGAACAGAAAGCAGGGAAGCCATGCAAGTGGCCAGTTCAAGCATGACTGTGGAAGCTGCCTCCAGATCACCGATAGGAACTTCCATCTGTGAGCAGCATATGGCAGTCCAAAATCCCATTCACCTCGTAGTTCAGCAGTGGTGTGATGGTTAAGGCACTGGACTTCTACACGGCCAACCACCATTCAAGTCCTGGATTTGGTGGCTTGAAAATCATGCTAGATGTGTGTGTGTACATGCCTAAAATCCCGAGAAGATCATGCTAGACGTGTGTGCGTGCATGCCTAAAATCCCAGGAGAAGATCATGCTAGATGTGTGTGCGTGTATGCCTAAAATCCCAGGAGAAGATCATGCTAGATGTGTGTGCGTGCATGCCTAAAATCCCAGGAGAAGATCATGCTAGACATGTGTGCATGCATGTGTAAAATCCCAGGAGAAGAAGGGTTGTGAAGTGGTCATCCTCCCTGGAGGGTGATTTCTCACTTCCACTTCCTCTCACTGTTTCTGGTGAGCGGGTGTACCCTATGACAAAACATTTAAAAGAAAGAAAGTAAGGAGGAAGAAAGAAAGAGAGAGAGAGAGAGAGAGGAAGGAAGGAAGGAAGGAAGGAAGGAAGGAAGGAAGGAAGGAAGGGAAAGGTGAAGGGGAGGGGAGGGGATGGAAAGGAAAAGAAGAAGGAAGGAGAAGGAAGGAAGGAAGGAAGGAAGGAAGGAAGGAAGGAAGGAAGGAAGGGGCAAACTCACCATCCTAGTAGGCAATTTTTAATATACCATGCTAGGTGAAAGTTAAAAACAAAGTATCAGGAGTTGACCCTGTAGCTCAGTTGTTAAGGAAGCTGGATCCCACATGATTGACTGTAGTGTGAGTCTCAGCCCCAGAGGCTTGAAAATCATAGCTGGCACACGTGCATGCATGCACAAAATTCTGGCTGGAAGGAGGAAAGAAAGAAAAAGTATTGCAGCAAGTCCACATCCTATTGAGTTCTTTCTCTCTCTCTCTTTCTCTCTCTCTTTCTCTCTTTCTCTAAATGTAACCTCCCCTGGCAAGTGCACACACCCTCTGGCAATAAAAAATTTCATCAGTATATAGGAGATAGCTAACGGATATACACGAATTCTCTAGGCTAACTGAAGAATAAGCATTCATTTAAGGCATATTTATAAAAATTGGTCCATAAATGGGACCAGCAGTTAGCGTAATGGCTGTCGCTAGACTCCCACGTAGTCGACCATGGTTCGAGTCCCGGATCCGGTGGCTTAAACTCATGCCGGGCGCATGTGCGTGCATGCCCAAGATCCCGAGAGGAGAATGGAGGAGAAGGGATTGCGGCATGGCCATCCCACCTGGGTGGTGATTTCTCGCTTTCTGTCTCTCTGTCTTTCTGGCAAGCGTACGCACCCTATAGCAAAAACCTCTCCAAAAAAAGAAAAACAAAAATTGGTCCATAAACTAGATTTTGAAGAACCATTATAACAAAACTACATTTTCTAACCACAATTCAGTAAAGTAAGAAACCAGTAACAATAGCAACAAAAAGGATTGAAATTGATAAGCATTTGAAAATTGAGAACTAATACAATTTCTTCTGGATGACTATCCTGCTTCATGAGAGCAAACTTCAAAATACTTCACCTAAGATGTGGTCGAACTGATTTGCCCATGAACGTGTTATAAATTTACTACATGGCATAAGCATCACATTGGGTCTGGCTGTAATTTCTTTATGTTCTAACGGTTCTTCATGTGGGGATTCAAATGTTGAACACACAGGAATATTTTTCAGAACAAGATGGAAATTGGTATTTTGGGCAGGACCCTTGACAATGTTTTTGGAAAACTGAGAGCAAGACTAGGCATGTAGCATTGAATACAGGAGGTATTTCTAGCTCATTCCATCACACACTTCCTCCTCCACCAACCTCCTCATCATTGTCATTTCCCCGAGTTATTCACAGAATGCTGTATTTTCTCTGATATTCTCTATACAATTCTCTTACACCAATGGACCTGCTTGAAAGACTGCACTGTTCAGCTCTAGTCAACAGAGAAGACCCCCACCTTGAAATCCTATAAAAATGGAGTTACTATTTTTGGTAAACATACCCACTTTGTTCATTTTAAGCTATTCAGTCACCCTATCCAGTGAGGTCAGTTATTTTCACTCATGCACTTATTTCACAACTACTTGATAACATAAACTATGTGTTGTGTACTTCTAGACTTTAAAGAAACAATGATAAGATACACACTGTCCCAGCTACTATAGATCTTATTGTATAGCCATGAGCCCTTCTAAATATTTAATGAACAAAAATAATGTGATACATCTGTTCACCAATTTTACTATTTTCATGAAAAATTACAATATAGAAAAATAGTACATACATTTTATTAAAGTTTGCCCAAAATGTGTATGTATAAAGAATGATCAAATCACCTTTGTATAAGAATAACCAATAACCTTTTAGTTTCGTAACATATAATCACCCGGGATAAAACTGGGAACCTTTACTCGCTAAGCACAAATGGGGAAAAGTTTTCTTTAAAGTACATACATTACAACAGACTTCTAAAATACAATCAGCTAACTTTATAATGAAAAATGAAATGCCTAGAAAAACAAATGACCCATTCTACTCAGAAACAAATTGTGCCCTTGTGACAGTTGTTACATGGTGGTTTGATCTCCCTAAAGAAAACTACTAGGATTGCTTCCCTCCCCACCACCCCATGAGAAAAATCAATTTGCACATAGTGGTTATTCAACTATGACCTGTTTGCATCGCACAATTCCCAAGATACTCAACTCACAAATGGGCCCACTTGTTGGATCTGCTGGTTGGAGCCGGTCTTTTAAAAGTTGAAGAGGAAAAGCCTCTGGGGGGTTCTGCAGAAAGGAGAGAGGGGAATCTAATCCTTCATAGCATGTTGGCTGCCGGCCAAAGTTTTCCAGAGGAATTCAGAAGCACAGGCCCCGGAATGTGGCACCATCTAGGAAGGTTGTCTGATGACAGAACGTTCCAGGGAGCTGCCTCATGGCTCTCCACACCACCCCTGATGACTGCAGGGTTGGGGTGCAGACCAAGTTTCCATTTTGACTTCAAGACACCCTCTTTTAGACAGCAGGAGGGAGAGAGATGGTAAATGGTTTGTCTTTTCCACAGTAATGTAAGCAAGCAAATGATTTATCTTAATTATTTTTAGATTGCAATATGTTACCTCATATGTCAAATGTACATTAAAGAGCAATTAGCTTAAATGTCAGCATTAAACGACTCACTACTTAGCATTTCAAAAACAGAAACAAAAATAATGAAAGCATGTGTCAGTGTACACTAATCTGAAAAGTTTCAGTAACGATAGACTCTTTTTCTGTGTGTAATTTAGAAAAAGGCTATCTCAAATTCCACCTAGGAAATATTATAGTCACTACAAAACACACGCAGAGACACACACATGAACACACACACACATACACACACACACACAGGCCAAAGTAACCAATAGATGAAGACCTATCAGCCGAATTTGCCCTGCCACCTATTTTTGTGGGTAAACTTTTATTGAAACATAGCCACACTCATTCACTGATGTAAATGCCATCAGGCTGTAATGGCGAGTTGAATAGTTGTATTAGAGACCATATGGCCTACATAGCCTAAAAGGTTTACCATCTGGCTCTTTACAGGAAAAGTTTACAAACCCCCGCTTTATAAAGCATGCATCACCCTACAAGGTGGACCCTTCGCCCAGATGCCAAGTACTGCAGACAGAGAACTATAGAGATGGGTCGAGCCTTAAGGGTTCAGCAGAGGACTGATCAGTGACCAGGTACCCAAGGTCAGGAAATAAAAGCAGTGTACGATTAGAGAGTGTGGTGTCCATTTCTCCCAAAGGGGCAGAAATAGTTCCTGCTCCTACCACCCATACTAAGAACTATCATTAAGTACAAGACCATGGGCAGAATGCTCAGAAGGATGTTCCCTCACTAGGGGGAAGGGACACAATGAATGGAATTAACAACAGAAAACACTGCAGAAGAAAAAGTAGTGAACTTGAAAACAAAGATGTTCAAACTATTGAAAATAAAATCAAAAGAAAAAAAATTGAGTGAAAACATCCATGAACTGTGGGACAACATCGAAGGACTTCATACATGTGTCCTGAGTCTTTGAAGGAGTGGTGAAAGAAGAGGAAACAAAAAATTTGAAGAAATAATGAATAAAATATTTCCAAATTTCATTAAAATTACAAAGCCACACATCTGAAAAGTACAACAAATACCAAGGTCAAGAAACTTGAGGGACCAGCAGTTAGCATAATGGCTATGTCGCTGGACTCCCACGTAGTTGACTGCAGTTCGCATCCCAGACCAGGGGGCTTAAACTCACGCTGGGCACGTGTGCGTGCGCGCCCAAGATCCCAGGAGGAGAATGGAGGAGAAGGGATTGCGGCGTGGCCATCCCCCCCTGGGGGGTGATTTCTCGATTTCTCTTTCCGGCAAGCCCACACGCCCCATAACAAAAACCCCTCAAAAAAAAAAAAAAAAAAAAGAAGAAAGAAAACGAAACTTGAAGAAAACTACATTGAGGTCATCTAGTCTCACCATTTCTTCCCAGCATTGTACCAGAAGTTTTAGCCAGTGTGATAATGCAAAACACAAAAGTAAAAGCTGAAAAGAAGGGCCAGCAGATAGCACAGTGGTTAAGACGCTGGACTCCCACATGGTCAACCACAATTCAAGTCCCAGACCTGGCTGTCTCTCTCTGGTAAAATTTAAAAATAATAATAAATATAAAATTAAATAGTTATTTTAAAACAAAGATTGGAAAGGAGTGAGTAAAACTTTATACACAGATGACAAAATTGTCTATATGGAAAGGTCTATGGAATTTAACAAGAAAGCTATCAGAACTATTAAGTGATTTTAGCAAGGTTGTAGGATACATGATCAGAATACAAAATACATTATATATATATATTTTTTTTTTTTGAAGAGTTTTTTGCTATAGGGCATGTGTGCTCTCCAGAAAGACAGAGAGAGACAGAGAGACAGAAAGTGAGAAATCACCGCACCTGCAGGGATGGCCACATCACAATCCCTCCTCCATTCTCCTCTCAGGATCTTAGGCATGCACACACATGCATCCAGTGTGAGTTTAAGCCACTGGGTCCGGATCTTGAACTGCGGTTGACTACATAGGAGTCGAGCAACATAGCCATTACACCAACTGCTGGTCCCAAATCAATTATATTTTAAATGCTGTTGATTAACAATCAGAAATTGAAGTTTAACAAATAATACTAATAATAATAGTATCAAAAATATGAAATACCAGGACCAACAGATGGTAAAATGTTTACGTTGCTAGACTCCCACATAGTCAACCATTTTGAGACCTAGAACAGGTGGCTTAAAACTCACGCTGGGCGTGTGTGCATGCATGACCAAATCCTAAGAGGAGAATGGAGGAGAAGGGATTGCAGCGTGGCCATCCCCCCTGGGGGGAGATTTCTCACTTTCTGTCTCTCTGTCTCTGTCTGTCCCCACAGAGCACACACCGTATAACAAAAATTTCTCTAAAAACAAAACAAATATATGAAGTACCTAGGGATAAATACCTGTACACTGAAAATTATAAAGTACTACTTATAAAAAATGTTTTAAGACATACATAATAAAAAATAAGTAAGTAAAAAGAAATAAAATTGTAAACAAACCAAAAAAAAACTACATAAAAGAAGAGACGTACTGTTTTATGGTCAAAAGACTCGACTTTATTAAGATTTTAATTTCTTCCAAATAGAACTATAGATTCAACATAATCAGAAAAAAAAATTCTAGTAGACTTTTGTAAAAATTGAGAGATCAATGCAAAAGTTTATATTAAAAATTAAAAAAACCTAAAGTAATTCAAACAACTTTTAGAATTAGTACAAAATTTTAAGATTCACACTACCTAATTTCAAAACTTTTAAGATGCTACATTACCAAAGCAGCATGCTGTTGGCATCAAGATTAACAAGTCAACAGAACAGAATCGAATGCAAAAATAGACTCCTGTATAGACAACGAATTGTGAGATAGATAAAAAAAGTGATTCAGTGGGAAGAAACATTTTGTTTTCAATAAATGATATTGGAATGATCAAAAAATTCCTATGTAACAAAATAAACTGTGATATGTCATACCACATAGAAAAATTAACCCAAAATGGATCACAGACCTAAGTGTAAAGCCTAAAGCTTAAAAACTCTTGAAGAAACATCAGAGAAAATCTTTGTGACCTGAGGGTAGACAAAAATTTCTTAGATAACACACACACACACAGAATAAATTGAACGATGTGACTAAACCAAAATGAAAAATAACTGCTCTTTGAAAGATACCAGTGAGAAAATAAAAATAGAAGCTGTAAAACCAGGAGAAAATATGCACAAAACATATTCCTGATAAAGGACCTATATCCAGATTATACAAATAATTCTCAAAATTCAATAGAATGGTTGAGTAAAAAATTGGGCAAAGTCTCTACAGAAACTTCCCCAGAGATATAAAAATGACAAATAAGCACATAAATACAAATTCAACATTATTAGTAAATAAAGAAGGGCAAATTAAATTCTCACTGAGCTACTGCCCCACACTAATTAAGATGGATAAAATTTAGAAGACATTCCATTCTAAATAACGATGCACTAGAACTAGAAGTCACACATGATGGCAGAAATGTAAAATGGTGCAGCTTCTTTGGAAAATATTTTTGCTGTTTTTTAAAAAGTTAAATATGGTAGGACCAATAGTTGGCGTAATGGCTATGTGGCTGGACTCCCATGTAGTGGACAGCGGTTCGAGTCCCGGACCCGGTGGCTTAAACTCACGCCAGGCAGGTGTGCGGGCGTGCCCCAAATCCCGAGAGAATGGAGGAGAAGGGATTGTGGCGTGGCCATCCCCCTGGGGGGTGATTTCTCACTTCCTGTCTCTCTGTCTCTCTGTCTGGCGAGCGCATGTGCCCTATAGCAAAAACCTCTCAAAAAAAAAAAAAAAGTTAGACATGGAGCCAGCTGGTGGCATAGTGGATAAGGCATTAGACACTCACATGGCCAACCACAGTTCATGTCCTGAACCTGGTGGCTTGAGAATCACACAAGACACGTGTGCATGCATGCACCAAGAAGGAGAAGGGATTGTGGCGTGACTATCCCCCCAGGGGGGAGGGTGTGATTTCTTACTTTCCTCTCTGTCTCTCTCAGTCTCTCTCCAGCAAGTCATACACTCCATGCCAAAGAACTAAACAATTTTTTCCATATAAAATAAAATGTACGTACATACCATATGATCCAGCTATTCTACCCATAAGTGTTTACCTATGAGAAATGAATCATGGGTTTATACAACGATTTGTCCACAAATGTTCCCAGCACTCTTATTTTTAGTACTCCTAAAATAGAAACAAAACGAATTTCCTCTAATAGCTCAATGATCAATAAAATGCCATCTCTCCACAGTGGAATACAACACAGCAATGAAAATTAATGAACTACAGATGCTCTCAGTCATAAATGTGAATTTAGGGCAGCTCCATGGTGCAATGGTAATGTACTGCTCCAGGGAAACTGGATCCCACATGGTGACCGTGGTTCGAATCCCAGCTCAGGCAGCCTGAAAGACCCAACAGGCTGGGAAACTGGAAGAAGGGAATCATGGTGTGGCCAGACCCTTCGGAGGGTCTCTCCTTATCTCCCCCACCCTGCGTGGGCATATGCTTTATCATGAATAAAGGTTATATGCTTTTTAAAAGTATAAATCTCAACATCATTATACTAAATGAAAGAAACTAGACCAAAAAAAAATGCATACTGCATAATGCCATTTATTAAAACTCTGGAAATGCAAACTATAGTGACAATGCACAAATGGATGACTGCCTGGAGAAGGAAGAGCCAGGGATTGGGGGGAGACTGATAGCCCAGGAAGAAGAGGATTTCTTCTTTCTCTTGGTTAACAAATACGTTCCCCACTATTGTGGTGGTGCTTTTATGTGTCTGTCTGTATATATCACACTAACAACTCGTTCACCTGGAACAAGTCGATTTAGTGTCAATAATATGCACTTACAGTAGCCACGGTGCCTCTATCAAGCTGCTCCAGAAAGAGAATATACGAAGGTGTCTATCACAAAAATCAGTCTGGTTTGGGAGCTGTTGATTTTTGTATAAATTAATATTTATTGAGCATTCTTTCTTTTTTTTTTTTTTTTTGGAGAGGTTTTTTTGCTCTAGGGCGCGTGCGCTCGCCAGGCAGACAGAGAGAGACATAGAGACAGAAAGCGAGAAATCACCCCCCTGGGGGGATGGTCACGCCACAATCCCTTCTCCTCCATTCTCCTCTCGGGATCTTGGGCATGCACGCACACGCGCCCGGCGTGAGTTTAAGCCACCGGGATGCGAACCGCGGTTGACTACGTGGGAGTCCAGCAACATAGCCATTACGCTAACTGCTGGTTCCCTTGAACGTTCTTATTCCAGCAGTTTTATATACCATATCACATTCATCCCAGCACTTGTATGAGATCAGCACTATCATCTGCATCTCATAGACAAGAAAACAAGCTTCAGGATGGTTCAGTCACTTCCTCGGTGCCACATAACTGTGTGGGAGCAATGGGATTTGATCCCAAAAGCCCAGACATGTTCTCTCAATACATTTTACCTCACCAAGAATCTCTTTTTAATAATAATAATAATAATAATAATAAAGCTGGTAGTCTCATGGTTAGGTGACTGGATTCCACATGGCTGACTGTGCAGTTCAAGTCCTGGACCCACCAGCTTGCAAAACACACCAGGCATGTGTGCTTGTGTGCTCCAAACTCCTAAAGGAGATACAAATAGAACAAAAGGGATTGCAGCATGATCATTCCCCAAGGGGTTTCTCTCCCTCTCCCTCTCTCCCTCTGTTTCTCTCTTTCTCTCTTTAGCAAGTAGATATGCCCTCTGGAAATTTTAAAAAACTAAATAAATAATACATTCATTTTCTACACATTCTAAAAGGCACCAACCTCTCAACTGATGGAAAGCAATTTCAAATTTTAACATTCATAAATCAAATCTACTTCTTAGAACTGTAACATAAAAGTCCTACATGCAACAAAATACCAGAAAAAAATGTTAATACGTATAGCTATTTAGAAAATAAATGACTTTCTATGAGACGGCAGTTATTTTTCTTTTCTGATAAGATAGTAAGTAGTAAAACACAACCTATGTCCAAAAGAATGAAACTGGATCCCTTCCTTGTGCTCATATGAAAATGAACTTGAAATGGGCCAAACCTACATGTGTGAACTAATACTATAAAACTCTTACAAGAGAACTTTGGGCTAAATCTTCATTCTTTAGATTTGGCAATGGATTCTTAGATACAACACTGCCTTAAGCCTTCTTTATGGAAATATTTATCATGGTCAAAAAGTTCCTACAGCAAAACTGTTTGAAGAAAATTTGCCAATGTTCACAGCTATTTTGAAAAAAGAATGGTTGTCCCATGAAGCCACAAGTTAGTTCTATTCTTTATAAGATAACCTCCGTGTAAGAAATTGGTAAACAGGGGACCAGCAGTTAGTGTAATGGCTATGTTGCTGGATTCCCATGTAGTCGACTGTGGTTCGTGTCCCGGAGCCGGTGGCTTAAAACACGCTGGGCACGTGTGCGTGCGTGCCCAAGATACCGAGAGAATGGAGGAGAAAGGATTGCAGCATGGCCATCCCCTCTGGGGGGTGTTTTTTTGCTTTCTGTCTCTATGTCTCTCTCTGTCTGTCTAGCGAGCACACATGCCCTAT
>NW_006160208.1:4349155-4386215 GCF_000334495.1 Tupaia belangeri chinensis | reverse complement strand
CCCCCGCAATCCCTTTTCCTCCATTCTCCTCTCGGGATCTTGGGCACGCACACACACGCGCCCAGCATGAGCTTAAGCCACCAGATCCGGGACTCGAACTGCAGTCGATTACATGGGAGTCCAGCGACATAGCCATTATGCTCACTGCTGGTTCCCAAAGGCTGGATGCTTAAAAAAAATTCCATAGAAATGTCTCATTAACTCACAGATGGAATCAAAGATGTCACAGCGTCCTCAGCCTCCTTCACCTTTTGTTTAATCCTGGCAGTTTTACGGGACACAGCTACGTGTGGCAGCAGTCATGCTCCGACCTACTGCTACTACCTCAGCCACACCTAGAACACCACACTGTCACAATAAATACGAGGAACAGCTAAATTCAACAAATACGTGAGTACAAACCACTTTGTGTGTTTTGCGATACATAGAAATAGAGGCAGACACAGAGCAGAGTTGTGTAGGTCTAGTTTTAGAAACAGAGATGGATTCACATGTAGATATAGACAGTCACCACCACAGACACTAAATTTACAGACTCTACTGACGGGGATTTGCTTCACATGTGTTTCTTCAATAGTAAAAAACAATGCAGAGATCCCCAAGTCAGCTTTTCACCAAATGAGGAATTCTGTTTGCAGTAGCCATTACTTGGGCTTGAACACTTCCAGTATCAGAGATTGCATTGTTTAAAAACCACATGCTCCTTTTCGGAACAACTAAAATTTGCAGAAAGTTAATCATTATCATTAGGTTGGAATCTGCTTCGCATTGTCTCCCCATCAGCCTTAGATCAGTCATCTGAAGCTAACATGTCTGTTCTTTTATGGGTAAAGGAAGGAAGAGGCAACCTAGCGGAAAGAAAGGCATAAAAAAAGAGCATGTTGTGCAGTAAAATAACCAGTGGGTAAACTAATTATTAATAGGTTGTGAACTAATTTGAGGAGATGCTTTCAGAGAAGAACGACAAGAACGATATGATTCATTAAGCTGGATGCGCCACTTTCTGGGCTGAGGATCTCATTTCTAAAACAAAATGATTAACTCGCCAATGGTTTTAAGCTCAAATGCATTCAAGGGGCAGAGAGGAAAAGCAATGGACCAGAGATAAGAGGGAGTGTTGGAGACCATGTCACACTGAAGAGGACGGCTCCCCCAGAGATACTCACACTCGACTTCCAAATGGCCGCACCGAGAACCCGCACAGCCCACACAGCTCAGCTCTCAAGGCACTGGTGTTCTCCCTTGGATTGCACAACTTGCAAACTATCAGGCTCCATCCACCTGTGACACCTCCAAGGTGACAGTGAGCTTCCTCGTTGCCGGCTTTGGTTTCTCGGAGCACGTGGCTGTTAACAGGGTCCCTGCACTTTCGTTGGTGTCTGAGACAGACGGAAACCTGCCCATTAACCATTCCTTTTGCTTTGCGCATTTCACCATTCTAGCTTGCTTCTTACGTCATGTAGTTCCCATCCGGCAGACATTTTACTCCCGCCATGATAAAAAGAAAAAAAAAAATCTGTTTTTCCAGGAATGTCTGGTTCTGACAAGAAATCTCAAGGAGACCTCGCTTCATCCAAAGGTATAAAAGCAAAATGATAACATTCCAGGAGTGCCCCATGACACTAGAGCAAAATGAATATCTTAAGGCAAGATTTGGGTTTTCAGTGTCCTGTAAACCTCATCATCTATGTGGCTTTCCTCATGTTTTTCTTTTTTGTTTGTTTGTTTTACAGGTTTCACACTCAAAACCAACACACATAAAATTAGTTTGTTGGTTTCAAATATGTGATATGTAAATACTGTCCATGTCTTTATAACTATATTTACATTTGTTTAATAAAGTAGTTATGGTAGGGGGCCAGCAGGTAGCATGGTGGTTAGGGCACTGGACTCCTTCATGGTTGACCACAGTTCGAGTCCCAGGCCTGATGGCTTGCTTTCTCACTTGCCCTTTCTCTGTCTCTCTCCTCACCCTGTCTCTCTCATAAATGCACGTGCCTTAGAGCAAACTTAATAATAAATCATTAAATTAATAAATAATTTTAAAAGGTAGTTATGGTACATGATAATACATATGATTTCTAGCTATCAATTGAAAATGATAAAGTTTTAATAAGCAGATGTGGTATCTAGCAAATAACACTGAGCTTTAGGGAATTAAATCACATATGGTCATTCTCCAGCAAACTAATCTTTTATAAGAGTAATTGGACCCTAGTTTCTTAATCCATAAAATAGAAAGATTGGTGCACATCTTGCCTAATTCATAGAATCCCTGTGGGAATACAAATGGAAATATTTTTGTTTACTTTCTAAAATATATATTAAAAAAATCATTAAAATCTGTTACTTTGACCTTCTCTTCTGAGAGGATACAGTAGGTTCTAAGAGGGCAATTCTTCCACTACAGAAGAAGATAAAGATAAATGAAAAATGTGTATGTTTGGAGGCCAGTAGGTGGCATGGTGGTTAAGGGTGCTAGACTCCCACATGTCTGACTGTGGTTTGAGTCCTGGACCTGGTGACTTGTTTTCTCACTTTCCTTCTCTCTCTCTCTCGCTCTGTCCCTCTCTGCTCAAATTAAAAGAAATAAATGAAAACAAATAAAGTTAAATAAAATAATAATTTTTTTGAGAGGTTTTTGCCATAGGGTGCGTGCGCTCACCAGACAGACAGAAAGAGACAGAGAGACAGAAAGCAAGAAATCACCCCTTGGAGTCCAGCGACATAGCCATTAGGCCAACTGCTGTTCCCAATAAAATAATTATTTTTAAAAAATGTGTATGTTTGTAAAGATGTCAATAAGTTATAAAAACAATAAAGAGTAAATCAACTAAAATTCCGGGGAAACAAAAATATCATGGGGAGTTCTGACAATCAGCCATTTTTGTTCCCTAAAGGCATTTCCTGATGCAGGCTCAGTGCCAAGTCAGAAATCACACGATGGAAACGTGAAATTAGAAAAGTGGTTAGCAGCTGCACAATTCTAGAGGGTGAATTGGAAACGAGGACCCACAAATATACTGCTGTTACACTGCATGGGACACTTGAGTTCTAAAGTTAGCAAGAGGCTGTGAGGATCAGCCTAAAGTTCCCGAAAGGCAGGATGAGATCTCCTGCAGTTCCAGTGTTTCGGAAACACACGCGAAGGGAGAGAACGACCCACATACACTATTAACCTCTCTCTTATGATTTTTGCCATTTCTGGAAGTTGGATAGGAAAGGAAGCTTGAGAGCTTGGCTGGGAATTTTCAAAGCACAGATACGGATTTCTTACAGCTTTTTAGAATCAAAAAAGTAATTAACAACCTTTCAGTCAAAATACCATCAACAGCACATCCAAAGAACAGGAATGAGTAAAATGTAAACTTAATTTTATTTTTTTTTTTTTAGAAAGATTTTTGGTATAGGATACATGTGCTTGCCAGAGAGACAGAGACAGAAAGTGAGAAATCACCCTCCAGAAGGGATGGCCACACCACAATCTCTTCTCCTCCATTCTCCTCTCGGGATTTTGGGCATGCACATATGTACCTGGAGTGTTTTAAACTACCAGGTCCGAGACTCAAACCATGGTCTACTACGTGGGAGTGCAGCAACTAACCATTATGCCACCTACTGGTTCCAGTTTCACTAATACTTCAACCTAGTCTCAACCCACTTCAATCTCTGAACTGAAGTGATGAACCTCTTGTTCTTAATTTATCTGCCTGCTATTTAGTGAACGATAAGTCATCTGGAAATGTGTTAATTCTTTTAGTGACAATGGACTCCATAAAATAAAAATGTACTATGCATATGGGTCAAGAAAATATGACCATTCAATATTTTCCAACTCAGTAGGGGAGTTGAAAAATTCCCTTACAGTAACTACAATAATTATGTTTTTAGGAAGGGCAGATATTGAGCATGCCCAAAATCCCAAGAGGAGAGCAGAGAAGAAGGGATTGTGACATGGCCATCCTCCTTGGGGGAGAAGGATAATTTCTCACTTTTGCACTCTTTCACTCTCTCCATCTCTCTCTGGAAAGCATGTGTGCCTTACAACAAACCAAAAAGAAAAAGAAAGAAAAAGAAGAAGGGCAGACCTGCACACAATAAGTACGCACAGACACACTCACCAAAAACATGCACACTAATATCTACAGCAGCACTCTCAATTCATAATCATTACACTGGACGCTACCCAAGAAGTAGTAGAATGGGTAATAAATTGTGATACACTCGCACAATGAAACGCATATGACAATGGAAACGAGCAATCAAAAACTACTCATGGGGCCCCTGGGTGGTGGCCTAGCAATGAAGCACAGTACTCTGTGAGGCTCAGCCACGTGAGAAGGGTCCCGGTTTGCAGAGACCTCTCTGCTGAGAGGCGCACACATTGGCCCATGGTTCGAGCCGGCTGAGGCTGCAGGAGTGAATCACTGTCAGAACCCTGCTGGACTGCTGTCTTTCTGACTTTCTGTCTCTTCTATTCATGGTAAAATACATAAATAAACTTTAAAAAAGAATTTAAAACTACTCACCATCTAGAGAGTAGCTAATAAACAATGTGCAGTGAAAGAAGTCAGACCCCAAAGAATACATTCTCTCGGAAGCAACGAAAACATTTTAAAGTAATCCAAATTAATCTGTATTTTAGAAGTGAGAATAGTGGTTACTGCAGGGGTCAGGGAAAATGTCTGGAAGGAAACACAAGCAGGTTCTCAGAGGCTGATAAGTTATGTTTCTGGACGTGGGGGCTGACTACAGGGGACATTGTAAAACTGATCCAGCTGTATGTGTTTTGAATGTATGTACTTTTTACTATAGAATTCAATAAAGCGTTTTTAGGGCTGGCTTAGTGGTTAATGAACTGGATTGCACATGGCCAAACACATGGTTTGAATCCTGGTCCCAGCAGCTTGAAAAACAGGCCAGATGTAAAAGCGAGTGCCCCAAATTCTTTTTTGTTTTGTTTTGTTTTAGTGAGTTGGTTTTTATTAATGCATTATATCCTCAAGAGTTAATACCAAACAGTATTAAAAAAATATCAAATTGTACTCATCATATAACTGTGTGCTTCTTATTTAAAACAGGGCTGAATGGATTAAATGAAGACAATAATGTTTCTCCTAACGTGATTGATCTTAGCATTTTCACAGCTACTTAGATCAAAAAAACTTTCAGGCTTTTGAACTGAACATTGATGAAGGTGCTCATATTTTTGATCTGCTTATAACACAAGTATGCTTGATTCAGAACGTTATCTTGTTGGTTTGCCCTGAAATTAAAATTTTAATCTGGTAAGGGACCAACAGTTAGCGTAATGGCTATGTCGCTGGACTCCCATGTAGTCCACTGCGGTTCGAGTCCTGGACCCAGTGGCATAAACTCACGCCAGGTGCACGTGCGTGCATGCCCAAGATCCCAAGAGGAGAATAGAGGAGAAGGGATTGCGGCGTGGCCATCCCCCCGGGGGGTGATTTCTTGCTTTCTGTCTCTCTGTCTCTCTCTGTCTTTCTGGCGAGCGCACGCAACCTATAGCAAAAACCTCTCCAAAAAAATATTTTTTAATCTGGTAAGAATACATTGATACAGTGGCAGTAATAACTGACACACTGAAATGGGTACTCTCACATCAAGATTTGGGGGCTCCACAATCTAGTAGTTGGGATTACTGTATATACTGTCACTTACAAAACTATTGCAAACTGGATATAGAGTCGTTTGCTTGAGTCTGATGTCTTCGGATACCCAAGATATGTACCTTTTACCAAGACAGCATTTACTAAAAAAACAACAAAAAAGAGTAAAACAACTGTGTAGCTAGTAGCTCTTCCCTTGGAGGTACAGAAAATGGTACCAAAATTTTTAATATCAAGGATTCAAAAAAATTTTAAAGTAATTTTAGTTAGAAATCAAATATACAGAGATTCAAGGAAGAAAGAAAATCTCACGGACTACAAAAAGCAAACTGGCATCCCAGATCCAGAGCAGTTTTGTAAAGCAGAACAGCAACTATTATAACCTGCAAGTTCTTAGATCTTTCCAGCGAGTGTCCCCAGGTACGACAGTGTCTTTATAATGGTGACTTCTAAATAAAGGGCCTTGAGTGCACAATAAATAGTGTTCCCAGGGAATAGAAGTGCTTAATCCACCAACTATTTGGTCAAAGGAATATGTAAAGCTAAATAAAGCGCATCTAGTAGAACTCCATGGCAATGCATGTTGGCAAGGTGCACTTGGGTCTCGCAGCATCTGGCAGTGGGAGCAGAGCAAAGGTAGGAATCTCACAGTCTCTCCTGTGTCTGTTCCGGAAGAGGCTCCATGGCGGTGGCACTAACTTCAAGACTTCTCCAAAATCCCTACCACCAGGCTTGGTCCCCCCTACGTTAGACTTCAAGTTTTCAACCCTTTCTTCAAAGGATTTGAACATTGGGGAGTCTTATTTTTTTCTTCCTGAGAGGTTTTTGCTATAGGGTTTTTGCTATAGGTTTTTGCACTCGCCAGACAGAGAGAGACAGAAAGCAAGAAATCACCCCCCAGGGGGGATGGCCACGCCACAATCCCTTCTCCTCTGTTCTCCTCTCGGGATCTTGGGCAGGCACGTACACACGCCAGGTGTGAGATTTTTAAGCCACCGGGTCCGGGACGTGAACCACAGTCGACTACGTGAGAGTCCAACGATATAGCCATTACGCTAACTGCTGATGCCAACGTTGGGGAGTTTTTTACGTCTTCCAGCTTTTTGGTGATGACTGAGCCTACGGATGAAAAAGCAGCCTATGCCTCCTGGCCAGCCTGAGACAAGGTTTCAGGTGACTTCTATGCGGATGTTGCTGTCACATCCTGACACTCTTTGGCAAGGTTCTGTTTTAGTTCCTGTAGGGAAGTGGTTTCCAAGTTTCCGCTTGATCTCAGCGAGATGCTTCTCTCTGGCTGCTAACACCTGAGACAAAGTCTGGATTTCTTCTACCTTTGCGAGTTCTCGCCTCAGCTCTTCTTGCTCCTCGGACAGGGTTTCTGTGGAGTGCCCCACATTCTGACAGGAAGGAGGAATGGAGGAGAGGGGATTGTGTGTGACTCCGCCCCTTCGGCAGAGCGCTTTCTCCCTGTCTCTGTCTCTTTCTGGCAAGCACATACCCACTCTGGCAAGTAAAAAATAAATAAATAAATAAATAAAAAAGCTTTTAAAAAACTGAAAACTAAACAAATTCTACACATTTCCCCAACTACAAATGACTATGTGGACACAGTGTAATTACCCAGAGGATTTACGTATGACCTAAGTAAATGTATGATAAAAGCGCATCAGGAACAACTTTCCAAAATCTCCAAAGAGATTCTAATCTACGGAACCAGCCATTTCTCTAAACCGCAAGGTCTGCCTACTTCTTAGTTCTTTATTATTTGATTAAAATCTCCCATGAGTCCTTCTTTCCCCCAAAGTGTTTTCTTGTGCCAGGGCATTCCTTTTGTGCAGTAAGATGCTCCTTTAAAAAGCTTAAAATTTTAGAGGAAATCCCAGCCCATGGCCAAATTTGTTACAGGATATCTCGAAGGTAAATGACAACAAAGAGATGAATTTCTCTCCAAAGCATTTTAACGTCCTCATTTTGTCTGGCACTATAATCCTCAACCAATAACCTCTAACTGAAAATCATCCATTCGGAACATCATGAAAGGAGTCTGTTACCCTGGTTGTAGCTGGTTTGATCTGGATCTGCAAGAACTTGTTGACACTACTTCAGAAATTCCTCCTATTGGGCAGATAACCTTTGGCAGGGTTAAAACTTACACTTATCTACTTGCATAGAACAATATAGTTAAACTTGAAATGTTTGCATGTGCAGCAATTTAGAAATGACCTTTAAAATTTAAAAGCAATTCTGTTTTTAGCAGAATTTCTATACATTCTATTTTAAAATATATATATTCTAAAAAAATGCATTCCAAAAACTTATTAGAGTGATAGCTATCTCATAACTATCCCATGCACTTTTTTTTCTAGAAATCTTTTTGCACTTGAAATCTGAACTTGGGGCCAGCAGGTGGTGTGGTGGTTAAGGTGCGGGATTCCTACATGGCCAACTGTGGTTCGAGTCCCGGACCGAGCAGCTTGAAAAATCGCACAAGGCACATGTGTACGTATGTCCAGAATCCTATGAGAAGAACAGAGGAGAAGGGATTGCAGGATAACCATCTCCTGTAAGGAGTGATTTCTCACTTTCCTTTTCATTGACTCTATCTCTGGCAAGGGCATGTTCCCTATGGCAACCTTCCTCCCCCCCATAGAAAAGCTGTACTATGTCTTTAATTAAAAATATGAACAGAGCTGAGTGTGTAGAGTGCACCTGTAATCCCAGCTGCTAGGAGGATCATGAGTTCAAGGGCAGCCTGGGCAACATAGCAAAACTATTTTTTAACAAGGTAAAAATATATTAACAAATGAGCTTCCACAAAACCAGATACACAAGAATATTCTCAGGCTTAATGTGTACATGAGCCATTTCTCATGACACGTTTTTTGTTGGTCACATTTCAGAATGAAACGAAATGGAAATAAAGGCCAGGGTCACTGCTGCATCATGTGTTGTGGGATCTGTATTCTATTAGCAGGGTCATTGCCAGGTTTTTTGGTAATTAAAATTCTATTGACCATCTCTTTTTGCTCAAACGCTGAGGAACATAATTTATGGGGCCATAAATGTAAAGGTCATCAGATATAAGCCCATACACATGAGCAGAGGGCAGCCAGAAATTCCCTAAAAACAAGCAATGCTGTGATGAGATCGGGAGCAACTAAGCAAGAAAAGGTATTGGGGACATAACTATTTATAATGTCATTGTCAAACGAAATCATCTTTTTTTTTTTTTTTACATACAAATTTCAGTGTGTACTGAAATAGTTTAAAGTGTGTCTTGGGACGAGCAGTTAGCGCAATGGCTATGTCGCTGGACTCCCATGTAGTCGACCGTGGTTCAAGTCCCGGACCTGGCGGCTTAAACTCATGCTGGGCATGTGTGCGTGCATCGTGCGTGCCCAAGATCCCGAGAGGAGAATGGAGGAGAAGGGATTGCGGCGTGGCCATTCCCCCTGGGGGGTGATTTCTCACTTTCTGTCTCTCTGTCTCTCCCTGTCTTTCTGGCGAGTGCACACGCCCTATAGCAAAAATCTTTCCAAAAAAAAAAAGAATGTCTCTGGGAGCATGGAAATGAACAAACACGCAGTTGTCTGTCACTGCCATAATATCTACTGCTTCTGTCCATTATGAAAACTGTAGTTCAGAAACTTAATGCCAAAAATCGTCGTTCCTTACTCAGCTGCTGGAGGGATGAGTCTGTGGCCAAATACGTTCCTTAATCTGTCTCCCATTAGCAGAATCATTAGCAGATATTTTAACACAGCCTGTGAGAAGCTTGTTTACCAATTCCCTTTCTTCCTTCTGTACGTAAAAGGATCATTTATCTATGTCGTCAATCTTTAAGTTTTCAAATGTCAAACTGAAAAGTCAAGCCTCATTTGAAAGAAAAGACACACACTGTAAAATCGTTCCTTATGTTTCAAAAGTTTCATTTTCCCTTGAGCCAGAGCAAACAGCCTGTGGACTGCAGAGCAATCCTGACACTTGACGCCTCATAGAACTGGGAAAAATGCGAACTGCAAAGGTTATTTTTTGAATGTTTGTGAATTATCTTTGTAATATTAGAAAAACAACTTGGACAACTTACTAGAAAATGTCCTTTGGAAACAAATCTAAGCTTAAAAGAAATATTTTTGCTACCCAGCAAAGAAAACAATAGCTTTACCCCATAAATGGAATTCCAGGGCCAGCAGGTGGCATGGAGGTTAAGGCAGCTGGATCCCACATGGCCAGCTAAGCGGTCTGAGTCCCAAACTCAGCAGCTAGCAAAACACACTGGCACATGTGCGGCATGCATGCTCCAAATCCCAAGAGAATGGAGAAGGAACTGTGGGGTGGCCATCTGCCCTGGAGGGAGATTTCTCACCTTCTCTCTCTCTCTCTGTCTCTCTCTGCTGAGTGCATGTGCTCTATAGCAAAACAAAACAAAAAATAGAGTTCCACATAAATCACTCCATTTCAGTTCATCACAAATTAAAATTCGCATTTCTTATATGTCCACCATTGAGTTTGCTTTGTGTTCCTCCATAAATTTTAAAATACAATAACAAAATCCCTTTGATTTAGGTTCTACCTGATTCATCTGATGACAAAAATCAATATTAGAAAAGTTAAGACAATTTTTAGATGAATTTTTTAATGTATGAGGCCGAAATAAAATATCTTTTCTGTTTGAAACACATTAATTTGGGTTTATAAACCATACTAAAAATTTTGGTATTTTAAAATCCTTAAGATTGCAGGATCATCTTTGTAAGAAATAATTATTTTATACAATTAAATAATCTGTGCTGTAACAAAGCTAATTGTAAACAAATGTAAGATATAATGACCATGTTTATTATTAATTTCCGACAATGGAACAATTTATACAATGGCTTTAAAGTGAATTGCCAACTTTAAATGAATTGTGAGCTTTTTGTTGTTATTGTTGTTAGAAGCAACAGGAATACAAAGTTCATGTTTAATGTTATGGTTAATGATTGATTTGTAACTCCGAAAATAGAATCGTTGTTTCTTTCCCTCTTTTCCCTAGAGTCTCTTCAACTTTGAAGTGGTTGCTTTATAAAACCAAGCTCAAGGCCTCCTTTAAGGATTAAACCTACTTTAGGGAGGTTTCTTTTGTTCTACATAGGACAATCCATTCTGATCCTTCATTAATTCCAATAAACTCAGACAGGTGGCTGGTGTTCTCCGAGGACTTGCATTAGAAATGTAAAAAAATGTGTGTGTACACCTATCGAGTGAAGTGGAGAATTCAGCTACCTTCTATTGAACACAATGAGTGTAGGTTGCTAGCTACTATTTAGGGAAAGGAAAAAAAAAAAAAACTTTTCTTGAGCAGGAAGTAAGATTTGCCCTGCTTTATCCAGATCAGGTGTTGGCAAACTGACTCACAGGCCAAATTTGGCTCTCTGTCTGATTTTATAAGTAAAGTTTTATTGGAACCCAGCCATACTCATTCATTTATACGTGAGCATAGCCAAAAGGCTGAGAAGTGATCATTGATTTATACGTTGTCTAAGTCTGCCTCTGTGCCACAGTAGCACAGTCGCATAACCGCGTAGCTGTTACAGACCAAATGACCTGCAAAGACTAAAATAATTACTCTCTGGACTCTTAAAGAAACGTTGCCAAGTCCCGATATAGATAAATATCTTAAGTCTTCATTTCTTTTCTGTCTTCACAGAAATTGTCAAAAATATGGGGGGGAAAACCCACTGGGCAACTCAAACTAACAGTTCTTATTGAATTTCTATGAATATTTTAAAGAAGATGCAAAAGCAAATTACTTCAATCAGGACTATTTTAAATAATATGCAAAGATGTGTGTGTGCGCGTGTGTGTGTGTGCGTGTATCTATCTATATATATGTATGTATGTGTATAAATATATATCTGATTCCAGTTTTCTATAACCTCAAAGGGCCAATGAAAATAGTCTCCCTGAAAACTGTGTCTTACTCAGTTAAAGGGATGTGTTGGCTCGATATGTGTGGTTTTCTCTTTAATTGCTGCAGGGATTTGAATTGCAGGTGAATCAAAATTTAAAATTCTGAGCATTTTGCAAACTTGTCATTATGCATGCTATAGGCAGGTTAGTCGATTTAGTTATGCCAATGATTGCGAAAAGATACATTATTGCAGCATTATAATGCATACACAGGTTTTATGTTCTTCTGCATAATATTAGAAACTCAAATTTATGGAGTCACAGAACTGTTATCATCATCCAGTTTTTAAATAAGGTAGCAATTGGTGATTTATATCACGCATAAAAGTTTCTTTGTCAAGGTGTTTGCTGATCCATGGCATATAAATTGGATAAACTATACAAGCTTTTGATGGGATCATTAGGAATTATTTGTATTTGTGGTTTTCTAAAAAGCATTTTGTTGTTGTTGTTAATCTCAAGTGACACTTACCTATTCTTTCTCAACAAATTTTTGTTAAGACTATCCATTTGAATAGTTTTTGCATCAGAACTTTGAAAAATGATAGTATATATGCAAAGATTTAGACATTGTACAATGACAGCTGTTAAGTTTATAATAAGACAACACTCCAGAGGTTGCGAGTCTCCTACTTAAAGAAAATAGCTTGACCTATTAAAAAAAAGTCTTTGCCAAAAAGGATTTTTTAAAAACTGAATCTGATCTAATCTCTAGATCCAATTTACCACTTTACAGGAAATAGGAGAGCAAAGAAGCATATTAAATCACAAAATGGGACGGCAACTGCCCAAATCCAGATGGGTGGAAACTTGAAAGAGTTATGATTCATTTTCCTAACCAAATACATTTTAAGGAAAAAAAGCAAAGTGGAACTTATAAATAATAATAATAATAAAACATATTTGGACTTAGAGTGTGTGTACCTGCTTGGGATCTGACTCAAAAAAAATAGTTAAAAATATGTTAATGAGGGGCTACCTGGTAGCACTGGACTCCTACATGGCCAACCATGGTTTGAATCCTGGACTTGGTGACTTGCTTTCTCACTTTCCCTTTCTTTCTCTGTCTCTGGTCAAATTAAAAAATAAATAATAACAACTAAAATTAAATAAATAAATCTTGGGAAGAATATACAAAAATGAGTAATCTGATGTTAACCAATCTATTGCTTTTCTAATGTCTTACTCCTGTCTTATAAAGAAAGTAACTTTGAAATGACCAATCTTATTTTCTTTGTTTCTGCTTTCTTCTGCCCTTCTCTGTCTATAAAAACAATGAAAAAAAGTATTGCCTGACTCTAGACTCACAAATAAGACCAATCAAAATCTTTAAACAGCGACCAGCAGTTAGCGTAATGGCTATGTCGCTGGATTCCCACATAGTCGACCGCGGTTCGAGTCCCAGACCCGGTGGCTTAAACTCACGCTGGGTGCGTGTGCGTGCGTGACCGAGATCCCGAGAGGAGAATGGAGGAGAAGGGATTGCGGTGTGGCCATCCTTCCTGGGGGGTGATTTCTCGCTTTCTGTCTCTCTGTCTCTCTCTGTCTTTCAGGCGAGCGCACGTGCCCTATAGCAAAAACCTCTCCCAAAATAAAAATTCTTTGTTTTTTGTTTTGTTTTGTTTTGTTTTCGGAGAGATTTTTCGCTATAGGGCACATGCACTCATGAAATAATACAGCTTGGCACTGGATGGCAGGTACATTGTGGTTTGTTTTGTATATATTTTAAACTATAATAAGTTAAAAGTATATGTGGGATGCAGCTGAAAATAAGATGCCTCTTTACTACTAATTTCACTATTTATTGGTAACTACAAGAAGTAGTAACTATAAATAACTTATTTAGATGCAGAATTAGCTGCAGTCCTAGCTTAAAGAAAAAAGTAATTCTGGGCTGCTAGCTCAGTGACTAGTGGTTAAGGGAGCCAGAGCCCACATGGTTGATCATGTGGTTCTAATCTCCATTTTAGTGGCTTAAAAAATACGCCAGATACTTGGATACGTGTGCCCCAAATTCCAACAGGATGGAGAAACAGAAGAGGATGGATTGAGGTGAGACTACGCCCCACTGATGGGTGCTTTCTCGCTCTCTCTCCCTCTCTCTCTCTGTCTCTCTCTCTGGAGAATACACACACTCCCTGACAATTAAAAGAAGGAAGGAAGGAAGGAAGGAAAGAAGGAAGGAAGGAAGGAAGGAAGGAAGGAAGGAAAAGAAAAGGAAGGAAGGAAGGAGGGGAGAGAAAGAAAAAGAAGAAAGAAAGAGGAAGAGAGTGGGGGAGAAAGAAAGGAAGACTTTATTACCTGGTAAGCAGTAGAAGTTTCAAAACCAAAAAAAAAAAAAAAAAAAAAACCACCCAACAGTTTTTAAGTTCAAGAACTTGAGATTTGTGTTTACTTATGTGTTCATTTCTAGTACTATTTTGTTCTTTGTTCTTTACACTCAAAAGTCCTTCACACAATCCTACATACATTTTATTCAGATCACACACATTCCAGGTCAGGTGTGTGAAGGGCAGGTTCGCTCCAGTTCAGATGGACTGAGAAGCACACCTTCCTTCTCCATTTCTTCCCCAGGAGGGGGAAGATGTCTCTGCCAGAGATTCACGCAGAAACCACCATCCAAGAACACTTACAGAGCTCTATGCTCCACTTCCCACATCTGCATTTTATTTTCTAACCTACTAACTTTTATCCTCATTCTTCTTTCCGGCTGCTTGTTAAAACTTACCTACTCCTTAAGTTCACCCCACCTCCCCCTCAGACAGTTTTTGTGAATGTTACTTCATCCAATTGCAAGGTGAAATAAATCTATGATCATGCATGTCCACACGCACACAAACACCAACAATAACCCCCAAACATTGGTATTTAGTAATTCTGTTTCTATCTAATAAAGTTAACTAAAGTTTTTTTAATTCATTCGGAAAAATTGTATTTTGTCAGATTTGACACCTGCAAGGGAGTAAGTAAGAGGGAAGCCCTTACACCATGTTCTAAACCGAATTGGCAAGGATAGAGTTACTGCGTGCCTACCCCTCCCCCCCATTAACTTTTTTTCCCTTTTGTGAGCGTCACTTCGAGACTTTTCCATTAACCTTCTTGATCATAACTTTTACTGTTGGAGTTTTCAGTGGTTCTCTAGAAGGAGCCATACAAACTAATACAAGCGCAAACTGGAGCAGACAGCAGCTGGGGCGCCATCTGCTTCCCTCCATCACCTCTGACACCCACATGTCCCAGGCCTTGTTCTCTCTCACTGAGTGCACCATGGCTACTGAAGTAGGTCTTGCACCTCTGAACATCTCAGCCCTGCTCCTTCTCCTACGGGGATTGGTACTTGGCCCACTCAACGCTTCCCATTGTTTCCTCCTCATTCACAGTTGTCCCTGGGCACGCAGAGGCCCAACCTCATCTACCATCCCTTTTCCTGGCCCGTCTGTCCTCCACCAGCCCTGTCTCCAATCTGCCATGCTGTTTCTCAGCTCTTCAAAGGCCCCAAATCATTCTCTGTCCATAGAATGTCATATACACACATGCACACACATGCACACACACACACACACAGGTTCACATTTACACACACAAGGTCTGCTTCACAGGCAAATGGTCATTCTTTAATACTAGCTCAGAAGCTACCTTCTGTAGTCTAGGGAATCAATACCGTTCTCTAAATATCATCACTTCCTATCCTGTGGATGTCCCACACTACCTGGTAACTCACGGGTCAATGTCAACCTATGGGTTCTGTCACTGCAGCAGCTGGATTTACCTTTATGTCTCCAGTCCTGACTCCAGCATCGGGTTCACAGTAAACCTTCAGGACAGGTTTGTCAGCGAATAATTAAACATCATAGCTTAATAAATCCCAGGCTAATTGCTTCTGTAACAGTTCGAACAGTTATTGAATAGGTGTGTATTTCACGTTCTGTATAAGGTGCTGTTTTGGGGTACAAAGCCAAACGAGATGTGGTAAACTATCTCTGCTTCAGGGGATGGACCAATACACACACACACACTGCATTCAGAGCGAAGTATGGAATCTTACAGGTCCCATAAAAAAATGGAAGCAAATTTCGCCTCAAATTGGAGAAGACCTAGAAACTATATCATGGAGGAGGCACCAAGCATTTTAGTGAGATAGAAGGGATTTAAGTTAACAGGTTGTTTAAAAACTGTTGAATAAAGTTTATATTTCTGAGTGAACATTTTACTACTTTTTACTACTCTTTTGGTGTTTTTACTACTCTTTTAGCTTATGTTCAAAACATCTTTCTTTGAGCTTAGAAATATAAAGCTGAGGGGCTGGCAGGTGGCATTGTGGTTAAGGGTGCTGGATTCCCACATAGCGATTTGAGTCCTGGACCTGGCGTCTTGCTTTCTCACTCTCCTTCCCCGCTCTGTCCTACTCTGGTAAAATTAAAACAACTAAATAAAGTTAAATAAAACAATTCCTTTTAAAAAAGAAATATAAAGTTGAAAGATATTAAAGACACTGCAGTTCACCTGCCTTTTTTTTTTTTTTTTTTGAGAGGTTTTCGCTATAGGGCACGTGCGCTCGCCAGACAGACAGAGAGACATAGAGACAGAAAGCGATAAATCACCCCCCAGGGGGGATGGTCACGCTGCAATCCCTTCTCCTCCATTCTCCTCTCGGGATCTTGGGCACGCACGCACACGTGCCTGGCGTGAGTTTTAAGCCACTGGGTCTGGGACGCGAACCGCGGTCGACTAAGTGGGAGTCCAGCGACATAGCCATTATGCTAACTGCTGGTTCCCCTGCCTTATTTTGTAACAATAGAAGAGCGGAATCTTAGCTCCAGTTTTCTTTCTCCTGTAACTCCTTCCACATGGTATTATGCTTCAGGTTTAAAAATTAAGTCTACATATTGCTATTTGATTTGTGGTAACTAGACACTGACCCAAAAATGTGGATGGGGAAAAAAATCAAAAGTCAAAATGTTTCCTATATCTAGGACTACATAGTACTACCATAAATTCACTTTCAAATGTTCTATTCTGTATTGCTATCGGGTTTTTTTTTTTTTTTTTTTTTTTTTGGAGAGGTTTTTTCGCTATAGGGCACATGCGCTCTCCAGACAGAGAGAGACAGAGAGACAGAAAGTGAGAAATCACTCCCTGGGGGGATGGCCATGCCGCAATCCTTTCTCCTCCATTCTCCTCTCGGGATCTTGGGCATACACACACATGTAACCGGTGTGAGTTTAAGCCACCGGGTCCAAGACTTGAACTGCAGGCGACTACATGGGAGTCCAGCAACATAGCCATTACGCCAATTGATGGTCCCTGTATTGCTATCTTTAAAGTGTTCTTCGTAAGTAAAAATGAGGATGAATACCAAACTATACATTACTAACTTTCACAGTGTTTAAAATATAACCAGCTGCAGTTGTGTAATGAGAATACAGTGTTCAGTGACTAAAGCCCATGGGCAGGTCCCAAGTTTGCATCCCAAGAGGAGAATGGAGGAAAAGGGATTGTGCCTGGCCATCCACCTGGAGGGTGATTTCTCCTCTTTCTCTTTCTGTCTCTCCAGTGAGTGCACGCAAAAATCTCTCTTTAAAAAAAAATTCTTTCAATCACTCGAAGATATTACCTCATAGTGCCTTCCCTGTATAAGCAAAGCAATATTTTCATACTTTTAATACCTATGTGTGAAGCAAAATTAGATAGGCTCCTTCTGCCTGTTGCAATTAGGAGATACATTTTATATTTGCAAATAACATTCTTTACCCAGCATCTATATATTCACTCTACTTTGTTCATATCAAGAAGAGCTCTCTTCCGTAACTAGCATTTGGCACAAGTACACATTTTGTCTGTTTCATTGTGCATTATACTAAGCAGTTAGGTGGGGAAAGGATCTAACATCACCATAATGGAACGTTTGGGACAGAAAATCCCCATTTATCTTTCTGCAGATGGTTAGATTTAGCGAGTGATCTTTTTCTGATGAAAACTAGAGAGAAAAATATATCCCCAACTCATCATAAACCACAACTCAAAAGCTAAACCTCGTGATGTAATCCTCCAACTGTTTCGCTCTTCATCAAATAATTATTTAAATACTGGAAGAAGGTGATAAAAATTTCTCTCAAGTTTGTGGCTGAGTCATCATCGACCTCAAGCCACATCATTTATAAATCACACCTTGAAATGAAATGAGAACCAAGAACAACAACAACAACAATCTGATAACCTTCTTTCCATGGAGTTACCAAGTGGTAACCATCTTGGGGTAAATGAAAGTACCATAGCTATGATGTATTACCAGCGTACCAAGGGTAAATGTTGGATAAAAGATAACGGGGAAGTGGAGACCTGACAGGTGCTGACTTATCACCTATTTGATGTGAAAAAACATCTGTCATAGCCTTGAAAACATTTCTAGTTTCTGTTGCCAAATGTATTCTCTTTCAGGGAAATCTAGAAGTAAATATTAAACTCCTTTTCAGGGTTTGTCTATGGTTGTGGTTGCCAATTTGGAATTCCATAGATTAGTAAAATTTCAAACGTAAATTTCATAATATAAATTTGTGGATTAATGGAGAGTTACTGACCCTCAAAGCTTCTGTTGGGTAAGAATGTCTTTGAAAAGAGAAAAATCATGGGAACCAGCAGTTAGCGTAATGGCTATGTCGCTGGACTCCCACGTAGTCGACCGCGGTTCGTGTCCCGGACCCGGTAGCTTAAAACTCACACCAGGCGCGTGTGCGTGCGTGCCCAAGATCCCGAGAGGAGAATGGAGGAGAAGGGATTGCGGCGTGACCATCCCCCCTGGGGGGTGATTTCTCGCTTTCTGTCTCTATGTCTCTCTCTGTCTGTCTGGCGAGCGCACACGCCCTACAGTGAAAATCTCTCCCCCCCCAAAAAAAGAGAGAAAAATCATTACAGCAGCAGTCATGTTTCAAAAAAGAATGTTCTAAAAACAAAACAAGTGGAAAGTGTACAGTATCAGAATGAAGAACACTTTTCTCAAGTTGAAAAAAAAACTATTTTAAATCTACAGTGTTATCCTAACTTTTCTCACTTCAGGACAGATCAGTGAAGTCTTTTAACTCGTTAAGTAATCAGGAACCTCTGGAGGAAGAGAGAGAGATGAGCGAAAGAATTCAAGGGAACAGTACAAAATAGACAAAAACCAGCTTCATTTTGAACAAAGTTACTCCCCGGAATTAAGAATTGATTTCTTATCTGCATATCTCCTCATTTGTATAGGCTAGCGAGCGATAGAAACCGCCCCTGGGTTCTCTGAGGCCAGAGGGGCAGCAGAAGTTCTTGGGGCGTATTGTAGTATTTATTCTAATGTGTTATTCGTTTTCTGGTCAAATCAAAAAAGAGAGCCTGAGATATTGAGGCCTTGAGGAAGCTGTAGCTTTCCTTTACGGGCAACTAAGTGAGATTTTTAATTATTTATTTTGTGAGAGATTTTTGCTCTAGGGTGTGTGCACTCGCTGGAGAGACAGAGACAGACAGAAAGTGAGAAATCACCCACCCTCGCAAGGGGGAATGGCCACGCCGAAATCCCTTCTCCATTCTCCTCTCAGGATCTTAGGCACAAACGCACATGTGCCCAGCATTTTTATGCTGCCAGGTTCAGGACTCAAACCACAGTTGACGATGGTCGACGATGTGGGAGTCCAGCGACATAACCATTACACCACCTGCTAGTCCCCCTAAAGACTTTGAAAATGGTCTTCCTTAAATAAAATTGAAGGCCAGGTGGTGGTGCGGCAGTACTGCAACTGGACCCACAGGGGACAATCCTGGGACCTTCCCGAGCATGTCAGGTGCACACATGTATTCCCACGATTGGGGCTGGCTGAGATTAGGGGAGGACACTGCAAGGAGGCCCTGCTGGGGGTGCCTGCCTTTCTATCTCCCTCTCAGCTGAAACCAGTTTTTTAAAATTTTAAAATTATATATTGGATCACCAGAAAAGTCATGATGCATTTTTTCATAGAAAAATGTAGTTCCCAACAACAACCCTGTGTGTGTGTGTGTGTGTGTGTGTGTGTGTGTGTAATTGCTGGCTTTACATAACACTCAGTTCCAGATCATCAGTGCTCTTGTTTTCAGGTAAACCCAGGTCTACCCAGTTGATATTCGCTCAGCACCTATCATGCCACAGGAGAGACAAATGCCAGGCTGTAGACTTTGTCAATAGCAAAATGATTTCTGACCCACAAGCGACAGTCAGATGTATACACTGAAGTAAAGAGGCTCAGAGTGATTTATTTAAAGAATGATTCTCAATCTCCCTTAATAATATTGCATAATGCTTGATCATTGGGAAAGTTATAACGCATTTTTGCATAGAAATACATTTAAAAAAGCAACAACAACACTTCATGACTTTCCCAATGACCTAAACGTTTAGAAACATATCCTTGGGATTTAAGTTCAAAAACTACCTTAATGTTAATCATCACCTCAATGCCCCTAAGCCATGATAGGTAATCATAGCAGCAATTAAAATTGGTACCCTATTCAGAAAACAGCATGCCAAAAGGAAAATAAAAATAAGTTGATGGTATAGCATGATTAAGAGATATTTGGGATATATAGATAAGAATCCTCTTGCAATCTGTTCTTTCAACTTCTGAAAGCTCCTCTATCTGATGAGACACCGTTGAACAACGCACAGGGTTAAGGCAGTAATACATAGGATGATCCGTATGAAATCTTTCAAGATTTCAAAACAAGGACAATGAGTACTTGAATGGCTGCAAAGAATACAATAGCCCATGTAAGACTGAATATGTATAGGTCATACATATCTAGTCCTATATTGCCTGGAAAAGAGCAAATCATACGTACTCTTGTTAGTAAACTGTGGGTGTATCATTCAGTAAATAATGCTTGAATTTGGGAGAACACCTTAGCATAAATGTTAAGTATGTATTAGAGAGCTGCCTTTATATCAAAGCATTTCGCAGTTTAATGATAGTGGCTATTATGCTCCATAGATAATGGGAATGTCTCAAGAACACTTTGGCAGAAATAGTTCCATTTAACTTAGCGCACTTTTTGTCCTTCACACATCCTCTGTTAAGAAATAAATTATTGTGCTAAAGAAAGGAGTTTGTGATATTAAATTAACAGATATAAGCTAAGCACGTCAGTTAGAAATACCACCTTTGGACTTATATTCTTTATAAATTGCTATTGGAAGTTCCAAAAAATCAATTTTAACCTTGTACAGCAACTCAGAGCAAAATAATCATGAAGTGAGTGGAGGAAGAGAGGAGCGTAAGCCAAGAGCAGAAAAATGTAGACTTTCGAGGGTGAAAATAATAAATCCTAACGACATGGGTCCAATATCCATAATAAATCAGCTTTTGATTTTTTTTTTATATCCTGTATGCTTTTCGACCAGTATTAAAACAATAAATAACATCTGAGAAGCAAAACTTGTGCCTTAAGAAAATTCAATTTTTTAAAAAGGATATCACATCTTAATGTTTCAGAAATGTAGGTGACTATTGGGCTCCCATGAACGTGGAGTGTTCAATGCTTAAAGCTACTAATTTGCTTAGTCCTCAAAGGAGAATTTAGTTGTTTTATGAAAGAAATTAATGTCTCACTAGCCCTTCTTTACTTTTTTTTTTTTTTTGGAAAGGTTTTTGCTATGGGGCGCATGCACTCGCCAGAGAGACAGAAAGAAAGAAAGAGAGAAATCACCCCCCAAGGGGGATGGCCATGCCGCAATCCCTTCTCCTCCATTCTCCTCCCGGGATCTTGGGCACGCACGCACATGTGCCCAGCGTGAGTTTTAAGTCACCGGGTCCGTGACTCGAACTGCAGTCAACTACATGGGAATCCAGCGACATAGCCATTACGCTGCCTACTAGTCCCTGCTCTTCCTTACTTTTCAATGGACAGATGCATGTGGAAGTCAGTCAGAAACAAAAGATTGAATTGAGTCAGGCAAGTCAAGACATGCCTTTTTGAATCTCTGTTTCTTCCCCCAATAATTAGGATAAGAGTCCTCACCTCATACGATTGACTTAGGCTTAAGTGAAATAATGTATATGAATGCCTGTCACATTCGAAAGGATCAATAGCAGTAAGAGCAGTAGCAAGAGCTGTAATATTAAAGTACATGAATCAGAACAAGGGAAAGTACCTGAATAAAATATTTCATGGCATTAGGCATGATAATCTGATTCATCATTCTCACAAATGCGCTGGCGTTGCCAATGGGATGAAATGGTGTGTGCAGGCAGGCATGGTGCAACCTATCCTCATTAGGGATATCCTTCCTAACAGAATAGGAATAGTTGAAGTCTGTTGACCAAAGGCTCTTCTCTTTACAAATGTGATTGGCCGGCTCTGCCGTTATTAGGTTCTTTCTTTTCCATTTTTCCAGACTCCCAGTGTTGCCCAAGCTCTCTTTTGATTGATATTCTTGTCACTTTTTCCTTAGGTATGCTAATACTCCCAAAGCAATTATAGTCTGACAAACCCAAAGTCATTTTCCTTCCTCCTTGTGATATGAAAAGATCCCATAAGGAATTGATTTTATAGTTTATCTTCCTAGAGTGCAAACTTTTCCCCTCCATTGCAAGTTATGGGGTTCAGGACATGTCACCCCAAAATATGGTACCTTGGCATTTGCAAAAAACAGCAGAAGCAAGAAGGTCTCTTTAACCTTCTCCCATCCTTCTTCCCTGAAGCAAGCCATTAAGAATTCTCTGACCTTAATATAAAGTACGTCCTAAGACCGTCATGAGAGAGAGAGAGAGAGACTCTCCCTATATCAGGAGGAAAGAAATGTCCCTGTCTCTGAAGACACAGTGACACAGAAGAATCTGAACAAATGGGTCTTGCTAAGCTACCCCCAGTCTGTTACCATTAGATTATACCCTCTTCGTCCAATCATACTTCTGCACAAAGTCCACTGTTCATCAACTCTAAGCAAAAAAACACACAAGTTGGTTTCTTTCTGTCTTCATTTCAGAACTCCTGTGTCATGTAAACATATTTATATTAAGTGAATATATATATATACTTTTCTCTTGTTAATCCATTTTTTTAAGACAGGTTTTCATTATATCATGGTTCTCCTGCTCTAGCCTCCCTACGAGATTGTGCCATTGCACTCAGATTTTTAGGATGGGCCAGGAATCGAACCTGGCCTTCCATGTGGCCTCAGTCTACCAGTGCCATCCAGCACATGCTACTGCTGCTAGTGTCATAGACAGGCAGGTCTAATCTTTTTTTATAAGATCCTCAGGCGTGAGCCTAGGGATAGGTGAGAAAAACATTTCCTCCCCTACACAAGTTTAAGGTGACAGTAAACTAAAACCCTCAAAACCCTTCAAACAAGAATATATGCAAAATAAAATCATTTTTATTTTCGGCATACTTGACCTTAGTGTAGTATGAAGCCCAGCTTGAGCCTAAGGTATGTTCAAGGTAGAATTCAACATGTCTGGGCATATCTGAAAGTCTGATTAGGTCAGTCTCGAAGGACTCTCTTTAAATACCAGATGGAAGGTTCCTTGTACTATGCTCATTGGAAGGAAAGAGAGACTTAAATGTGCATGCTCAGTGAAGAGATAGTGGAGTGGGTAGTAGAGACGATCCTGAGTGCAAGGTAGCATCTGTCACCTGCATATTCTTTAGTACAAGACCGTGGACCCCTGCCTACAACCTAAAGAAAGGAACTGCAATGAAACAGTGTGTAAAACCCAAAAGAGCCATTTATTACAATCCCATTAAGAACCAAAGCGCTACTAGACAGTACTGCTTTATCATTTCTGCAAGCGTGCAGCTCAAGTTCAGCGTCAGCATTATGAATGCAGCAGACTGAGGGAGCAAGCTGGACCAGCCACTGCCAGGAAGCCCAGGAGGGGCCTTTTCAGCTGAGCCCCACCAAGAACTCCCTCTGGAGTGTCACTCAGCAGAGCCCCCTTAGCAGGATTAATTGGTAAAATTAACTAGCAGAATTAATCCAGAAAAAACTCAAAACACCTCATGGGGTTTCTGCATAGACCATCCCACAGAGGAGGCGACAAGAATTCAAGCTGGTTGGAATTTCCAGGGAGCCCACAAGGAAGCAGTGAAACACTTCTGATTCTGATATAGTACCTCGTGCTGACCTTCGGGTGGCTGTGAAAGGTAAATATCACATTAATTAAATTCATATTATTTCACACAATTTCAGACATCAGTCTCCACTTTTTAAAAACCATTTCTTTGGGGACCAGCAGTTAGCATAATGGCTATGTCGCTGGACTCCCATGTAGTCGACCGCAGTTCGCGTCCCGGACCCGGTGGCTTAAAACTCACGCCGGGCGCTTGTGCGTGCGTACCCAAGATCCTGAGAGGAGACTGGTGGAGAAGGGATTGCGGCGCGGCCATCCACCTTGGGGGATGATTTCTTGCTTTCTATCTCTCTGTCTCTCTCTGTGTATCTGGCGAGTGCATGCGCCCTATAGCAAAAACCGCTCCAACCCCCCCCCCAAAAAAAAACCAAACTAAACAAACAAAAAAACACATTTTTTTGAAACCAGCAGGTGGCATAGTGGTTAAGGCTCTGGACTCCCACATGGCCAACTGTGGTTTGAGTCTTGGACCCGAAGGCTTGAAACTCATGTAAGGTACATGCATGTGTTTACCTCAAATCCCAGAAGAATGAAGAATCACTACTAGGGGCTGGAAAGGGTAGCAGCAATGGGGAGTAGAGGGATGTTGATTAAGGGAAACAAAATTGCAATTTCTAGTGTTATAAAATACAGAAGGGTGAATATAACTAATATTATTAGTGTTTTCGGTTTTCCCACTGGGCATATGCACTTGCCAGAGAGAGAAAGAGAAATAGGGAGTGAGGAGGAGGGAGAAAGCACCCCCTCACTGGGTGTGGCGACACTGTAATCCCTTCTTCTCTATGTCTCCATCCTGCCGGGATTTTGGTCATGCACAAACACGTGCCTGGGGTGATTTTCAAGTCACCAGGGCCTAGACCCAAACAGCATGATTAGCCTTGTGGGATCTAACTCCCATAACCACTAGGCAACAGGACCAGTTCACAATTATTTACTGTATCTCTCTCAGTAAGTAAAAAAAGAGGATTTTGATTATTTCTAACATGAAGGAATGGCACATGACTGAGAAGATGAATATGCTAATAACTCCAGTTTAATCAATATGCATTGTATTCTTGTACTGAAAAATCACATTGTTTCCCACAAATGGGTACAATTACTACATGGCAATAAAAAAATAGTTTACCCCTTAGATAACTATTCCCACTTAACTAGCAATCTTAAAAGAAAAGTAAGGTCCACAATCCACAATTAATTAGGGTGTGGGGAAATAGGAATTCTAGTATGTTTTTGGTGGGACTGTTGGTACAACCTCTCAAAAAGCAGCAGTGTATCCCATGGTTAGCAAGAGTAGTTTGGTAGTTTGGCCTCAGGAAGGCTCTATTCCCAGTCCTGGTTTTCTTAATTACGGTTCAGATGACCTTGGTCAATTTTAAGTCCTCATATTTTACTAACTTTAAAATGGATACCAGGGACCAGCAGTTGGCGTCATGGCTATGCCGCTGGACTCCCAGACCCAGTGGCTTAAACTCACGCCGGGCGTGTGTGTGTGCATGCCCAAGAAGATCTCGAGAGGAGAATAGAGAAGGGATTGCGGCATGGCCATCCCCTCGGGAGTGATTTCTAGCTCTGTCTCTCTCTCTCTCTGTCTTTCTGGCAAGAGCATATGCCCTATAGCAAAAACATCTCTGAAAAAAAAAAAAAAAAAGGATACCAGCAGGTGGCCTGGAGGTTGAGGTGCTTGGATCCCACATGGCCAACTACATGGTAAGAGTCCTGGTTTAGGGGCTTTGGGAAATATGCCAGGTGCATGTGTGTGCCTGCTGAAAGTCCCAAGAGGAGAATGGATTGTGGTGTGGCCATCCCCCCTGGGGGTGTTTTCTCATTCTTCCTCTCTCATACACCCTCTAGCAAAAACTAAAAAAATAAAATAAAATAAAATTGGTACAGGGCCAGCCTATGGCATGGTGGTTAAGGTGGCTAGGTCTAACATAGCCAATCTCAAATCTGGCAGCTTGAGAAACTTGCTAGGCATATATGTGTGTATGCATGCCCAAAATCCTAAAAGGAGGGAGAAATGGAAGACAAGTACTGCAATATGACCATCCCCCATGGGAGTGCTTTCTCACTTTCCCTCCCTCTTTCTATCTCTCTCACTTTTTTTTTTTGCAAAAAAAAAAAAAAAAAAAAAAAAAAAAAGAAAGTAATGGGCATAATGATAGATAACACTACATTTGTAATGTTGCTCTGAAGATTAAGATACAGAGCATATACACCATAAGCATGCATATGTTTGATTTTATTATGATTATTGCTTTTGATATTGTGGTTTGCCAATACAAACAAGTCCTCAAATTAAACATTAGCTTCTGATCCTGAAATTCCACTTTTGGAAGTTCAGCATAAGAAAACAATTAAGGACACCCACGGTGACGTGACTGGCAGAACACTGCAGAACTCTAGAGTCCTGTCCATGTGCGTTGAGGCCTCGGGGTGCAGGTTCTCCCGGGGAACGAACGCACTCCCTCCTTTCTCGAAGCCTTACCTGCTGCTGTTAGCCTTGACCTTCCTCTTCGTGAAATAAAAGACTTACATTTTTCGTTAAGAGAATTTAGGTATTTTGATGATTTAAAGATTTTGTTCATGAGAATGACACTAATACAGAGGCCTTAAAATTCAGGGGAGAAAATGCAGAACACGTAATCTTCAATGTAAAGTTTTATCGAAGCTTTTAAGTTTGGGTTTCTTTCACATCTCCACTGAAGAAATGCTTTTATCTACAATAATGAATTAATAAGGGGATTAGCCCCAGGGCAGTGTTTACTTTGTGTGATTCCCTAAGCCCTTTCTATTAAAAACCACTGGTTTGTTTGTTAAACATGCAGATTCTTGTGTCCATCCCAGGCCTGCTAAATCAGAATCTTGCATGGAGCTCGGAAATCACATTCTTTATAAGGAGTTAAGCAAGCCCTGCTGCTAGTTCCACTCCCCTCAGAGATGAGCCCCACCAGCATGTCTGGAAGGTCTCCTCAGGGTCTCCTCAGGGAGCTGAGAATGTTAAGGCTGTGATCTGTCATTATTTGAAAAGAGAAACAGAGAAACAAATGACTTTTTAAAGGACAATGGAAGAATACATTTGTTACTGTACTCTGCAGACTTGTAAGTATAGATTAGATAATCTTACCGTTTATGACTGCATCTGTTCTGTATACGTATTTTATAGGATCCTACTAGTGGGTTTTCTTAGAGTTTCATCTGTAAAGAATGTACATAGGGGCCGGCAGATGGCCTGGTGGTTACGGGCACTGAACTCCCACATGGTGACTGTGGTTTGAGTCCCAGACCTGGCAGCTTGCTTTCTCGCTTTCTCTCTCTTGCTCGCTCGCCCTCTCCCCCTCCTTCTCTGGTCAAATTAAAATGAATAAATAAATAACGTTAAATAAAATAATTATTTTTAAAAAGGAATGTACATATAAGCACTGCATTCTTTTATTTTTAAAAAATTACTAGTTTTTTTTTTTTTCCCCTCCAAAGGACAAGTGCATTTGCTGAACAGAGACAGAGAAAGCAAGTAAGAGAGCATGAGAGGGAAAGCACCCTTCTGGGGCATGGTCATGCCATACTTGTTCTTCCTCCAGTTCCCCATCCTATCAGGATTTAGGACATGTGCACACATGCACCTGTCTTTTTTTTTTTCCAAGCCCCTGGTCTGAGACTCAAACCACAGTGGGCCAGGTGGGATCCAGCTGCCAATGTGCAGCACTCAACCATTAAAGTGTTGCATTCTTTGACAAAATGAGTACTTTCTCATAGAATCTTACTCTCTAACAAAAGATATAGCATCTGTTCAGCCTCACTCTAGCTCTGGCAAAGGATTTCCCTTTTCTGTCTCTGTTCTCTTCATTGGTCTAAGCCGCAAGTTTATTGTCACAGGTGAAGGTAATTGAACGACTGACTTTGAGAAGGCAAACAGTCTGCTCTCTGGCACCCATTCCACAGAGCAGAGAAACCTCTTCTGCAGTCTTTCTGCATTACCAACCACTTCTCCTTCACGCTGTTTGAAATGATAAAGAATTCAATAATTAACTTTTACCTTTGATAGAACTTTTTTAAGCAATTCAACTTCATTTTATTTCATCTTGTTTTCATTGCCAAAGGGCATGTGTTCTTACCAGAGAAAGACAGAGAGGATGAGAAAGGGAGAAGGAAAAAAGCACCCCGTATTGGAGCATGGTCACACCACAATCCTTTTTCCTCTTTTGTACCATTCTGTCAGGATGTGATTCTGGGCACACATGCATACATCTGGCATGTCTTTCAAGCCATGAAGTCCAGGATTTAACTGAATGGTCAGCCATGTGGGATCCAGGCAAGAGGGCTGGCCCTAGAAATTCAACCTCAGAAAAAGTTGAGAGCAGCATTTAGTAACCCAGGCTCTATGATTATGGACCTAATAAGAGGAGGTGGACCTTCACTTTGGTACCTTCTGTGTATAATGCCATGGAAACCAGGTGTTTAAAAATACAGTAACTCAGGACCAGCAGATGGCATGATAATTACATCACTGGACTCCCACGTAGTCAACCGTGGTTCAAGTCCCAGACTTGGTGACTTAAACTCATACCATATGCATGTGCGTGTATGTCCAAGAGCCCAAGAGGATAATGGAGGAGAAGGGATTGTGGCATGGCCATTCTCCTAGGGAATGATTTCTCACTTTCTGTTTCTTGGTCTCTTCCTGTCTCTCTGGCGAGTACACATGCCCTATAGCAAAAATCTCAATTAAAAAAAAAAAAAAAAGACAGTAACTCGAGGAAATTAGAAAAGGAGGTAACATCTCCAGCTAATATGAATTTCCTAATTGACCAAAGAGCTATATATGTCTGTATACACAATTCACATATGTTTATTATGTGTGTATCTTTGTCTATACAGGGGGATATGCAGACATCTTATACTATTTTTCTGCATATATGCTTAAAATGTTCACATTAATGATAAAAATAAAAATGTATTTTAACCAAAATTTTATGATTTTACCATATATTCTAACATCTAGAATCTGAGTCTAATATGTATTACCCCTAAACCATGTATGTTTTTACTTGTCTTGGTCAACCTGCCACCAACTAGTTTCATTCAGAACACCCTCTTTCTTATTTTTTCCCATACACACACACACACTCACACACATACACACCCCTCTTGTAAACAAGCAAAGTGTTCTGATGTAACATCTATACAACTGGATTTTCTTTTTTAAAAAGTTATTTATTTTATTATTATTATGCAGTTTGACCAGGGACAGAGAGAGCGAGAGAGAACACAAGCCACCAGGTTCAAGACTTGAACTGTAGTCAGCAATATGGGAGTCCAACACCTTAACCACCACACCACCTGCCTGCCCCAGAACTGGAATTTCTCCTCTCCCCTATAAACTATTATGATCAGATGCTCCAAGACCGAGGGTCCTATGCTTTATAAAAAGCATGGAGTTTCTAACCAGTATCCACCTCTCTCACACACACCAAGACCTCTTTGGAACAACGAGCTCATCACGCAACCTAGAAGAATGAGGACTCTTAGCCAGGAGTTAAGGGATAGAAAAAGAAGAACTCCAGGAGAATATTCTCTGAATCTTGCTTCTAGGAACCTTGAGTCAGAGAGATGGCCTGGAGCAGGGAGACCTGAAGAGTTCTGGTGGAGAACCGAGGAGGGCTAGTCTACAGGGATGTTTTGAAAATGCATCAAAGCGAGCCAGATAGGTCCAGACCCCTCAATACAAAAACGCTAGCACCTGCATTCAAAAACATCCTCTTTGGGCAGGTGCTGAGGCTGAGAAGCAGCGTTTATTATTTGTGCTGACCTAAACTCTGGAGAGTCCTTTGAAAGATAAATTGTTTAAAAGGCCCCATTGTGTCAATAATTTGCATTGGAATCAAAATAAAATAAATTGTAGTGTCCAGTAGAACTGTAAGAGTTTTTTATAAAACTTAGAAAACACTTTGGCATCAACACATTTTCTACAGAGTAAATAACTGTAATTAGAGCCTATATTATTTTAACTGAGAGTAATTTCTGTAGCTGAACATAAAGAGTTGAAATAAGAGCAAGGACACTGCAGGAGGTTAGGAAGTAGAAGGGGACAGCTAGAGGCATAGGATACAATCTTTGTTTAATGTTTTCAATTACTTTATTTAACTTCATTATTTTTTTGTTTTCATTTGACCAGTGCAAGATAGGGAGAGAGAAAAGGAACGTGAGAAAGCAAGCCACCAGGTCCAGGACTTGAACTATGGCTGACCATGTGGGAGTTCAGCCCCTTTAACCGCCACGCCACCTGCTAGCCCCAGGACATAATCTTTACCTAAGTAGTCCATGATTTTCCAGAGGGCCTGCCTATCGCTTTACTGATGGAAACTGAAGCTATATAGATGCACTTCGGGCGTCTAATATTCTGCAGCACTGGGAAGGAAGTCTGTGGACCTGAGCTATGCCTGCTCTCATCCAGGAGGGCAGGTTCCGCTTCCTCGCTAGGTCAGTACTGCCTACTAATTCACATCTCACGAAATGCAACAACGTTCACCTTTGATCTCAGAAAACAAGACACTAAAGTACATTGTGTACTTGGCAACTTTTGCATCTGTCTTTCCTTTGCATTGTCCTCTCAACCCATCTCTGTTTCACCTATCACTTATTTTCTTTTTTTTAATTTCCTTTTTATTTAACTTATTTATTTATTTATTTATTTATTTATTTTTAATTTGACCAGAGAGAGAAAGCACGCGCACGCGCACCCGCGAGAAAGAGAGAGAGAGAGAGAAAGTGAGAAAGCAAGCCACCAGGTCCAGGACTTGAACCATGGTCAGCCATGTGGGAGTCCAGCGTCCTTAACTGCCATGCCACCTGCTGGTCCACCTACCACTTACTTTCAAGGTGCTTCTGTCCAAAAACAAAAGTTCTTTCTTGGCTTTCTCACTCTACCCACTCTCCCAAGATAATCTCATTCATTCCCCTCCAATACCCGTATTTAAAACGCAAGTCATCATGATTAGCCCTCCCTCGGCTACATGGCAATGCCATCGTTACTTCCCCTGGCCAAAACCTAGGAACCACCCTAGGCTTTTAATTTTCGTTCAAGAGAATCTTCTGCCTCCTTCACACACACGGTAAGCCACTGCTTCTTCCTGCTACTCTGAATTCTCCATCTCTCCATCCCTCTGCTTCTAGCCTAGGAGAATACCATCTCTCTCCTCTGTGAAAGCTTCTATAGTATTTCCATATTTCCTTCTGTCCCCTTTAGTCTCCAGTAGAAAGCATGTACATATATCAAATCATTACTGTAACGTCACAAATATATATACAATATTTATTTGCTATTTATATCGTAATAAAGCTGTGAAGGGTGGAGGGAGTCCCCACCCCCGTTTTCAGGTTAATTCCAATCCCTGTGGCAGACATAGCCAGTTCCCTATGTCAGATTCATTCTCCTCATCTTTCTTAGTAACAAACCCTAGACTTTGTTTGGTTCAGCAATGGGACCCACTGAAATATGCACCTTCTGGTTCTGTTACTCAGTTCTGGATGGTAAAAGTTCACTGGAAGTCTCCTAGTAGGACGTGTCTCCAGTGCTCTACCTTTTTGTAACCTCACTTTTTGATCTTTTATTTCATTTTTTAAGTTATTATATATAGCTGTGTGTATAAATATATATGGACAGGAGAATGCTTGATCAAAAAAGCACTTGCACATCTAGATTCATTGCAGCCTTATTCACGAATGCTAAGACATGGAACCAACCCAAACGTCCACAAAGGGATGAATGGATTGAAAAAGTGTGGCACACATACTCCATGGAATACTATTCAGCCACAAAAAAAAAAAAAAAAAAAAAAACAAAAAAAAACAAGGCCCTGGACTTTGATAGAAAGTGAACGAATATAGGGACCAGCAGTTAGCGTAATGGCTATGTCGCTGGACTCCCATGTAGTCGACTGCGGTTTGAGTCCTGGACCCGGCAGCTTAAACTCACACCGGGAGCGTGTGCGTGCATGCCCAAGATGCCGAGAGGAGAATGGAGTAGAAGGGATTGCGGCGTGGCCATCCCCCCTGGGGGGTGATTTCTCGCTTTCTGTCTCTCTGTCTCTATCTTTCTGGTGAGCGCACGCGCCCTATAGCAAAAACCTCTCCCCCAAAAAGAAAGTGAATGAATATGGAAGATCTGCTGCTGAGGGAAGCAAGTCAGGCTATGAAAGAGAGACATTGTATGTTTCTCCTTAACATATACCGACTGTCAGCACTTTATGGCGGAAACTGAAAGACTGGAGGATATACAAACATTAAAAATCGTTATGGGCACTAGAGCCAAAGTGGAAAGAGTTGGGGAGGGGAAGAGCATAGGAAAGGAAATTTGGGGGAAAAAAATGGAGAGGTAAGGCATTTGTGGGACACGGGTATGGTTTATTATTTGTTGATGAGAACATGCGTATGTTCTCAACTGGGCTGGACTGAGATGTGTACCATGCTGGGTAAAGTCTCTTTACAATCTAAATCATGTATAGCAATTAAATATATAAATAATAATTAAAAATAAATAAAAATCATTATATGTGTATGTGTATAAATACATATGTGTGTGTGTGTGTGTGTGTGTGTGTGTGTGTGTGTATGTGTGCTATAGGTCATGCATACCATCCAGAGAGAGGGGGAAAGTGAGAAATCAACCCTCAGAGGATGGTCACACCGCAAACGCTCCTCCTCCATTCTCCTCTTGAGATTTTGGGCACACACATACAAGTGCCTGGTGTTATTTTCAGGCCCCTGAGTCTGGGGCTCAAACCACACAGGCAGCCATGTGGGATCCAGTGCCTTAACCTTCCCTCTGCCTGCTGTCCCCAAATCTCTTACCTTTTAAAGCTTACTGCCTTATTCATTACTATGTGCCTCACCCAGTGCTAGACACGAATAGAAATAATGAGGGAATGAATGAATGAATGAATGAATGAAGGGAGAAGGAGAGTATGGTGGTCTGTAGTAACAATGAATATGAGCTCTCTCTCCAAGGCTAAGGCTCTCCTTCTAAAGATTCTGTAAATATATGAATAAATAACAGGATATGAGTATCTAATATTCTCTCATTGATCATTCAGCTGATTTAAATCTTTGGTTACAAATGCAGATAACAGAGCCAGCCCCATAGTGCAGTGGTTGAGCACTGTGCACTGGGAACTGGATTCCACATGGCCAACCATGGTTCTAATCCTGGCCCCAAGGGCTTGAAAACCATGCTGGCCATTTGTGTGCTCATGCCTAAAGTCCTGCTGGGAAGGAGAAATGGAGGAGAGGGATTGCAGTGTGACCATGCCCCATGGAGGGTACTTTCTCTCTGTGCCTTTCTATCGCCTTCTGTTTCTCTGGTGAGTGCAAATACTCTTTGACAATTAAAAAAGAAAGAAAGAAAAGAAAAGGAAAACATGCAGACATTATATGGATAGGGAAACAAGTTGAGCCATTACTATAAATGCTCAGATTAGTCCCCTACATAATACACTTATAATTTGCCTACCAATATCTTGGGAGAATAGGACTAGGACTCCAGACGTGGAGAAAAGGAAGTCACCTGGAGAGAATGGCAAAAGGATATCAAAATATAGTCTGAAATACTATGAAGGACTCTTGTAGCACACTCTGTGTGGGCCATAAACAGTAATGTTTCCTTAGTTTCCACAGGACAGCTCTCCAAGAATCTTTGGATATAAATTTTGATCTTTACATTTGAAGCATTTCCAATAGTTTTCAAGATTAGCACAGCCACCAGAGGAGTGATATCATTTTTACTAACTGAAATGTGGCTTTATAACTGCATTAACAACTGCTACAGGACAGTGATTCAAAATTGTGGCTAACGCACTGGTGGAAAGGGAAATATTCTTTTGGTTGCATTGTCAGCCCAGGATACTATTCATGGAAGTAACAATGACAGAGTGCCAGGGAGCAGCTTCACATATTATTATAATTAATGTAACAGTAAGTGTTTAGCTCAGCTACTATAACAGAGAAACATAGACTGGTGGCTTATAAATAACAGAAATGCATTTCTCATGTTCTGGAAGCTGAAGGTCTATAATCAGGATGCCAGCAAAGTCAGATTCCAGTGAAGAACAGCTTCTTGTTTTATAAACGACTATCTTCTGTTAAATAAAAATGACAAGAGGCTGTTGTTCTGGAACGGCCTCTCACTTGAGTATCCAACAAACCAGACCAAAATGGGGTCACTCATGCTAAAATGCCGTATCATCAAGTTGAAACTTAAAGGAAACAGATTCCCCCAGCAGACCAGTTTTTCCAGAAAACAGGAGAGACCCCTCCACCTGAGTCAGTGTAATAAGGAAGTCCACTCTGCCTTAAACCCTTCAGGAAAAGTACCTTTGAAAGATCAATCGACTTTTTGTATCTTATGCTTTTTTCAGTCTTTCTCTGTCCATTAACCCAAATTCTTCTACTCAGCTTTCTGGGATACTTCTGCAGTTATAGCCTGAGCTTCCTGGGTTGCAATCCCTAAGATCTCTAATAAAACTTCTTGTTCTTTACAGATTCAGTATTTAAAATTCAGTGATATGTCTTGCTATGTCCTCACACAGCAGAAAAATGGGTAACAGAGCTCTAGGTTCTCCTTTTAAGGATGCTAGAGGGCTTTCCTTTCATGACCTAGTTACCTCCCAGAGGCTCACCTCTGAATATCACTTTGGGGATTCGGATTCCCACACAGGAATGTGGAAGGGACACAGACTTTCAGATCATAATAACAGGTGTTGGGAGGGAAAGGTAAAAATGATAAAATGTGTGTTGTGAGGGATATTACTTAGCATCTTGCTTTAAATAAAGTGAGGAGAGTACTTGAATTAATTACCACAAAGTTAGTTCTTCATTTTCAAGAAACCAGATAAATATTTATTGAACTTCCTCTAAAACAACATATGTCACTGAAAAGGTAGATAAGTAATGGGACAGAATACAGAGAGAAAAGAAATAGGTGTAGCATTTTCTAGTCATATATATATATATATATACACACACACACACACACACACACACATATATACACACATATACACATATATATGTATATAAGCGTGCACACACATACACACAGACATATATAAAGAATTATTTTGTTCCACTGACTAAGAAATATGAATATGGTGAAAAATATCAGAAAGTTGACAGTTGACGCAGTGTCATCTAGGTGTCACACCTGAGCTGAAGAAACTATAGCGTAGGTTAACGGGCACCGTGATATTTTGAAAGTCCTTCTGTCTGACTTCAATAAATGAAAAATGTTTGTATTCAAATCATTAACTTTAAAAGATATGTCATTTCTTTTTTATTTGTTCTTCTTAATAAGAGCAATTTCACTGAAGTTCTAGATTTCCTGAATAGCAACAGCAGTCATCTTACCATGTTAAACACTGCAGTCCATGACTCAAAGGGACGTGTAGAAACATAAACCTCTCTTGAACAATTGAAGTACTGTTGGCAGGAAAAGGGCAGGCTTAGACATGGCAAGCGAAGTATGGCATTTCTCTTCTTTGGGGAGGAAAATGAACAATTTGAATTGGTTGGGAAAAGAGATTGAAACTGCATTGAAAGACAAACGTGAGACCAAATAAAAACATGATAAACACTAGTCCTTTGTACGGAAAGACAAACTCTGTATCTTTCACAGAGAAAAACACAGCTCAAAATCCAACCCCGGCAAGCTGCGAAGAGGTCAGAGATGGCCGAGAAGCAAACTCTTGGACAACACTTTCCCGTGTGTTGCCTCTGAATGCTTGAACAGAGTAAAAACTCCTGGGGTCTGGCTTGCAGATGTGTGGTCACATTCTCATCACAAGAAATACAAGAGAAGAAAGAGTCTTTCTAGAAGTTGTTTGTGCATGGTATTTCTATCTTACCAGCCTGAATATGCATAGTTTATATTGACTTCAAAGGAGGATCTCTACAGCTAAAGATAATACTGATTGATTGAGTCATTCATGATTTAGCAATTGACAAATTGCCTTCATATGCTCAGCGATGCCTTAGGTGTACTGTAAAGATTTATCTGGATGGGCACACTATTTTGAAACTACGAATTCAAGAAACATCAAAGCCTAAAAAAGATGCTTTTTTTTTTTTTTTTTTAGCAGAAATCTTAGTGAAAGATTGATGATGCAGCTATCAAGATTCTTATTCTAAGAGGACAGGCTCAACAACTGTCGCTCTGAGTCAGTGACTTCAGATCAGAACTGGACCCTGATTGAGGTTCTGAAAGGGGTACAAACAGTTTGTCAGATGAGTGTTCTCTGCCTTCAGAGCACATTTGGTCTCCTCCATTTCCTCAAGCTCTTCCCTGGGCCTACACCTGGAAGAAAGGGAAGGACCCAGGGTCTCCATATTGGGTGCTAGGTCTCCTGTCTACTCACCTCCCCAGGCGTAAACTTTCTCCTTTGTAGTAAGCATGGTACAGAGACTGAAAAAGTAGGTGGTGCAAGCCCCCAGGGCAGAAGGGTGGCTCAGCAGTTTTTATGCACTTCCCTTAGTCACCTTTAAGGAGAACCAAAGGCAATAAAAAGATTGGGTCATACGGGACCGGATTAGTCATGAATCTTAGACAATAGTGCAAAGTGCAACACAACCATCCTAATTATTAGACTCATCTATGAGACATTTCCTGGTTCCTTGAGCCATGGTTGGTCATTCCCTGGTAATTACCACCTCAGGACTTTATATCGACTTTTATTGCCACACTTAATGAGTTGAAGTAAAATGATTTATTACATGTCTGTCTCTTGCCTCTTGGATGGCCTATTAAATTATGAGTCTTCCATAGCACAGCTAATGTCTTCTAGATCATGTCTTTCCTCCCCTAATCTGTCCCTCTTGTCCCCCAAACCTAGAAATGCTTACTCCTTGTTTGCCACTTACTAAGTGGTAGAAAAACATGTTGGTCCAACAAGAAAATGAATGACTTAAAAACCCAACCAAGACATTAAATGAAGAAAAGTTTCCAAACAGAGAAGGTCGAGAAGGACCCTGTCATATTTTCATCCCCAAATATTGGAATATATTCACTTCAAAGTTAGGAAACAAAAACGTTGGGGGAACAGCAGATGGAGTAATGGCTATGTCGCTCCCATGTAATCGACTGCAGTTTGAGTCCCAGACCCGGTAGCTTAAACTCACGCCAGGTGTGTGTGCATGCATGCCCAAGATTCCAAGAGGAGAATGGAGAAGAAGGGATTGTGTCATGGCCATTCCCTCTAGGGGGTGATTTCTTGCTTTCTGTCTCTCTGTCTTTCTGGTGAGCACATGCACCCTATAGCAAAAACTTCTCCAGAAAGAAAGAAAGAAAGAAAGAAAGAAAGA
>NW_006160208.1:4343537-4347994 GCF_000334495.1 Tupaia belangeri chinensis | reverse complement strand
AGGAAGGAAGGAAGGAAGGAAGGAAGGAAGGAAGGAAGGAAGGAAGGAAAGAAGGAAGGAAGAAAACAAAGCCATTTGTATTAAAACTGTATGGAACATTAACAGGGCACGTATATACATCTGTATACCTTTTCTTCCCAATATATTGAATCTAAATATGCCAATAGTATTCTTCTGAGTCTGCTTTGTAGAATAATTTTCCATTAAATATTTGACCAAATTAATATGCAGCAAAATATGTATTTAATAGGAAGACTCCCACTCCCAAAATAAATAAACGTTGAATCTGAGAACCATGACACAGTGAGTATAGCCAGAGAGCTAGTGAACACCAGATAAGCAAGACACATGACACAAAGGGACGGTCCTCAAACAAGTGTCAGAAGAGAAAGAAGAGGGACTTTGGGAAGTTGAAGGCCAAATCATCCTCTAGAGAGACAGATGCCTGCCTGGAAAGGCCAGTTTGCTTGGGACATGGAAGAATTCCTCTCCATGTTGCTCATAAAGCAGCCATTTCTCAACTCTGCCATTCCAAGAACAGAATAGAACCACACGGTTGGGGACTTGGAACCTGGGGAGAGAAATCAGAACGAGGGTGTTGCTCAGAGGAGAAGGCAGAATGTAACGTCGGGGAAAGAGCATGGGACAGGGCTGGGGGAGGGTTGGGTTTGGTGTGTCCAGATGGGGTGGGAGCGGCACACCTACCCTGTACTAATAATCTGTGCAAAAGTGAGCCGATGAAAAGGCAACACCCGAACTCTCTTTGATGTGAATTTCAGAGTCCTGTATTCATATTATTTTCTCTAATCTTTTTTTAATTTTAATTTGTTTTAAGTTTGTTTATTTCTTCCATGAGAGAGAGACACTTCCAACAGGTCTTCACACCCCAGTGCACCCTTCCTCAGTGGCCTGAATCACAGGCCTGGGTGTGCATGCCTGAGTGTGAACCCAGGACCTCCACGGTGGGTCCAGTTGCATGACCACCTGACCTCTCATTTTAGTTTTGACAACTGTTATTTCAGCAATTATGTTTCAAAGGTCACTCGTTTAGAACCGCTAAGGAAGAGAAACCACTATCCCTTCCCAACTGTGTTTTTGCTGTGTCTGATCTGAAGGACAAAGTAATGAAAAGCAGAGAATGACAGGAATAAAGGTGAGACCCTTCTCTCTCTCTCTTTCTCTCTCTCTTTTTTTTTCTAGAGAGAGAGATTCTTGCTATAGGGTACGTAAACTTGCTGGAGAGAAAGAGACAGAAAGTGAGAAACCAGCCCACCAAGGGGGCTGGCCATGCTACAATCTCTTCTCTTCTATTCTCGAGATTTTGGGCATGCACATGCATGCACCTGACATGTCTAGGACTCCAACCACTGTCGACCATGTGGGAGTCCAACAATGTAACCATTACACCATTTGCTAGTCCCTGTAGTGGGACCTTTCTGACACCAGGAATCCAGAGAAAATTCCAGAACATTTGAACCCTAGTATCAAAACCAGAGGAAAGCTCATGGGGTAGGGGTGGTCTTGCCTGTGGAACAGCATCAGTCAGCCCCACAGACACATGGGCTTACATGTAGAACCCACAGTCCCGATTAATGGGAAGCCTATAGGGCCTCCTTCAGCTGGATTTGTGCCCATCAGAAAGGAAAGGCTGAGGTGGGGTTGACGTAGGACAAGAGACATAGGAGAATCTTGTTCCCATTGCATTTGAGAGATTTCAATGTAAATCTGTAGTTATTCATTAAGCCTGAGTTTCCAGTGTTAAATGTACTTTGTTTTGTTAGAAACACAACATAGCGAAATAAAATCCCAAATTTCTTGTAATAATATAGGCTGATTTGAAAAAAATACTTTTTTTTTTTCATTTAGGGAGAGATGGATCTATGAATTGCTTTGTTTGAAATAAAGCTATTAGTAGAACAATGATAGATGAAGCACTCAGTCTTTGATAAGATGGTTCTGGCATTTAATTTTGAAGCCCCTCAGCAGAGTTCAGAATGTCTTGTTTCTTCTAGTTTGTCTAGCTCTTATTCCTCCCTAGAGAATGCTAATGACTATATTTTTATATGTCAATTTGCCTGCTGCTGAAGATTGTCTTCTAATCCTCTTGAAAACTTCTCTCACTCTAATCAACCTCTAGAGGAATTTACTGTCTGAGCAGAGGTATGCATGTTTTGATTTCTACAAATTGCTGTGTGATATCAACAAATGCTTGGCTGACGATTTCACTGGTGCGGATTTGCCTGGAAATAATGAATCCCATCCACCTAATGTTCCAAAGGAATTGACATGTTCTAGTGTGGCATTTCCACCTGTACTGAATCTTTGATCTTTTTTTTTTCTTTTTTTGGAGAGGTTTTTGTTATAGGGTGTGTGCATTCGCCAGAGACAGAGAGAGACAGAGAGACAGAAAGCGAGAAATCACTCCCTGGGGGGATGGTCACACCGCAATCCCTTCTCCTCCATTCTCCTCTTGGGAACTTGGGCATGCACACACACGTGCCCAGCGTGAGTTTAAGTCACTGGGTCCAGGACTCGAACCGTGGTCAACTACATGGGAGTCCAGCAACACAGCCATTACGCCAACTGCTGGTCCCAATCTTTGATCATTTTTAAAGATGAGAAAAAAAAGTCTTAATTCTACATAGCAAATATGTTAGGTCCATTAAGATTTGAGAGATAACACATTTTTGTACTTTTCTTTTCCTTAATTCTGTAGACTAACATACGTAGTCATTTTGAATATTAAGCAATATAGATAACATGAATGATCAAATAAAGGTTCTTACAACTGTTTTATTACATTAAGGTATTCAGTACTGTGTTGGCAGTCCATTTGAATGTTTTACCTTAATATTTAGATCTCGTTTTAATTCTGTTTGGTTTTGATGGTGTGGTGGTCAACGAATACTTCTTAAGCAAGTTTTATGTACAAGTTTCTACTGGTAGCCATTACGGTGAAGAAGAAAAAATTTAACATATTATTTCTGCTTCTCAGAAGCTTAAAATATATTTTGGGAAATATGATACTGCTAATAATAGTAAGTAGTGTTGTAACATATTTAATGATTTACCAAACATTATCATATACCTATTCTAACATGTTCCACTGAGAAACCCTGGAATGGATGGATATTATTATCTCCATTTTGGAGATGGCCAAGTCAAGACTCAGTAGGTGAAATAATCTTCTCCCTTAGTAGTAGAGCCAAGATTGGAGCCAGTGTTATACTTTAAATACTGTGTTGTTTCTAATGTACCAAATAACAATAACGCAAAGAGCATTGAAAAGTAACATGAGAATGATTTGGATAATTTGCTGGAGTATTCAGATAGGGGTGACATTTAGTGTGATGAAAGAACTGGCCTTTCAGCTAAGCTTGAGGAAGGAGTAAGAAATCATCCAGTGGAGACAAGGATGATAACATTCCCGGAAATAGAATTATACAAGGAATGGCAGAGAAGTGGGCAAGGAGAGGACACACTGAAGCAGGACTGAGGGATCCAGTCTGGCTGGATTATGAGTTCCCTTGTGTAAAATAGAGTTGTAAGGCATCTTGAAACCAGCATGCAACGGGCCTTAGACATCAGGAAAAGGCATCTTCACTTTATTTAGTAAATCAGCGGAGGCTACTGGAGTTTATTTGGTTTGGGAAATAATATGCCCGAATTTGTGTGACAAGAAAATTACTCCAGCACTGATATTTGAATGAGACCGAGACAGAATGATGTAGAGATGAAAGGGATATTGCCAAATCCCAGGAACGATATGAATTAAAACCTCCAGGGAAGTGTTGGGGTGAGGGGGGCATGAACACAGAAATGGGTAGGAAAATTATTTCAAATGTAGAAACGAAAAGGTTAAAGAAACAACAACTGGTTCAATGCTGGGAAGGGAAATAGAGAGACTTATTAAAATTTATTCTAAAATGTTAAGCCTGGATGTGGGGAAAATGATGAACAGAAGGGTGGAAATCAGGAGTCAGAGGTCATTTGGGTGAGCAGCAGTTGACTTCCATTTTGAGAATGTTGACTGTGAGTCGCTGGCAGGACATTCATGTAAACATATCAAGTAAATACATAATAGATGGTGTCCAGCCCTGTGACAGATCCCATGGTACTAAATAGAAGAGTCAAGGATGAGGATGAAGAGATCGAGGAAGTTAAAGAACAGAACTTAGGAATTACAGAAATTTGTTGAGCCAGAGGGGGATGAAATGAAGTAAAGAAGTGATCATTTAACTTGGAAATGAATGGTCGAAGAAGGAAGGCATGGTAAAAGAAGGTGGGCAAAGGCCAAGGAAAGAGGTAGAACAAGAAGACACTGGCAATCAGTGCTGGAGGAGTCCTTAGAAAGAATGACACCACACAGAGTCATGGTTACTACGTAAGGAACACATTTTTGAATAAGGATGAGGTTATCAAACTGTTAGAAACTGGATAAGGAAGGGTTGAACACT
>NW_006160208.1:4318379-4343505 GCF_000334495.1 Tupaia belangeri chinensis | reverse complement strand
GTATCGAGGAAAATAAAGGAGAAGAAAGAAAAGAAAAAGAAAGAGATAGGCAAGTAGGTTGACACGGAGGTATAACTAAAGGAAGATGCTTTATAGGAGAGTTGAGGGTATTTCAGGGAAAACAGAAAAAGACTAAGGAAGAGAATATGATACTGAGGAGAGAGAAGATGAAACCCAAGGAGCCAGTAGCTGACGGGCATGATATAAAGATCTTGGGTAAAAAGAACAGAGGAAGAGAGAATATATTTAGAGGGAAAGGTATAGCTAATTTGAGAATGTGCATAAAGAACGGCTCTGGGGGCCAGTAGATGACATGGTGGTTAAGGCACTGGACCTGGTGGCTTGAAAATCATGCCGGGTGCATGTGCTCATGTGCCCAAAATACCAAGGGGAGAACAGAGGAAAAGGGACTGTGGCTTGGCCATCCCTCCCAGGGGTTGATTTTTCTCTCTCTCTTTTCCTCTGTCTCTCTCCCTCTCTCTCAATCTCTGTCTCTCTCTGGCGAGCACACAGGCCCTCTAGCAAAAACTTAAAAGAAAAAAAAAAAAAGGAGTGGCTGGCTGAGACTAGGGATGAATCATGCTATGAGGACCCTGTTGGAAGTGCCTGTCTCTCTCTGGCTTTCTCTTTCTCTCATAGGAGAAATAAATAAATGGTTTTAAAAAAGAACAAAAAAGCCTTAGTTGTGGCTTGTGCTGTAGAACATACTTATAAATGAGATTACAGAAATGGCTTTGCTCCTAAGGAAATCTCTCCAAGTTGTGAAGAAATAAGCAGGGGGAAGAGGGTGAAAAGTCAAGTCTACTTCTTCCTTGTTGAACTGTAGATAACATTTCTCCCTTTGGAAGGATAGATAAAAGTCTCATAGATCATACATGCTTATTAATTATTTACACAAGTAACACTAACTATCCCTCACTTATGTGATCCGAATCTTCCCTGGACATAATTAATTAGGAATAAGATCAAAGTTGCATACTCCTTTTGATGTCCTATTTATGTAAGTTATTTCTGTCAGAAAAAAATAATCATAACGTCATGTGCCATGTGAATATACGCAAGTGCTTTCAAACATTGTTTTGAATTTCTTAGCTTTTTTCCTCACAAAGGCAATGTCTTGTGATGTGACATCTTGTCTATTCTTGCTGCATCCTTTCATATAAACAGACTTGGTGGTCTGACTATATATGTCTTCTGGCTTATTTTTATTTTATTGACGTGACTTTTCTGGGCTTCACATTGTTCACTCATTGCTCTTGGACCATAAGCCTTTTCTTTTGGAAAGATTAAAGATGTAGTAGCACTATTTGCTAATGTGTTTAAATTGTAACTCTAGCGATTATTACTTATACTCACTGCCTATATCCTGTGTTGGAATTTTGATAAGAATGAGGTTACACATTTAAAAAGCTATTGAGGCATACTGGATGTTGGGAAAACCAGTTAGCTCTCATTCAAATAGTTACCAATAATTAACCTACTAAATGTTCTGAAAATAACCAGTTGTATGTTAAGAACAAAAGTGTGCTCTTTAATATGTCTGCATAAAATTCATTTTTGGTCTGGGCCCTGCCAGAGATACTTGTTATCATTTGAGGCATGTCTCTTATATCATGCTTTCTGGATTTCTGGTACATCTTTACTGGTCAAATAGAAATGGTATCTTCCCAACCTGCCTCACAGGTGGATAAAATTTTAAAGTTTGGGGCCTGCAGATGGTATGATAGTTAAGATGCTGGGCTCCTACATGGTCAATCATGGTTCAAGTCCTGGCAGCCTAAAACTCATGCCCGGCACATGTGTGTGCATGTCCCAAATCCCAGGAGGATAATGGAAGAGAAGGGATGGCACCATGGCCATCCACCTGAGGGGTGATTTTTCACTTGCCCTCTCATTTTCTCTGTCTGTATCTCTCCATGAACACATGTGCCCCATGACAAAACCTTAAAAAAAAAAAAGAAAGAAAAGAAAAGAAAAAAGAAAGTAAGAAAGAAATTTTAAAATTAAAAGTCAAGGGGCTGGGGCCTGCAGGTGGCATGATGGTTAAGGATGCTGGACTTCCACATGGCTGACTGCGGTTTGAGTCCCAGACCTGGCGACTTGCTTTCTCACTTTCCCTGTCTCTCTCACTCTATCCCTCTCTGGTCAAATTAAAAAAAAATATATATAGTAAAAAAATATATTAAAAATAAATAAGTAAATGGAAAAATAAAGTTAAATACAATAATTCTTAAAAAAAATAAAGAAAGTTGGGGCTGGCAAGTGGCATGGTGGTTAAGGGCGCTGGACATGGCCGACCATGGTTCAAGTCTCAGACCTGGTGGCTTGCTTTCTCACCTTCTCTCTTTCTCTCTGATCAAACTGGACAATAACAATGATAATAATAATAAATAAAGTTAAATAACATAATTCTTTAAAAAAAATTTAAAAAGTCAAGGGGCTAGTAGGTGGTATGGTGATTAAGGGAGCCAGATGGCCAACCATGGTTTGATTCCCAGACCTGGCAGCTTGAAACTCATGCCAGGAGCATGTGCATGCATACCCAAAATCCCAAGAGGAGGATGAAGACAGGATTGCAATGTGGCCACCCCCTGCGGGGGGTGGGGGGTGAGGGTGGTGGTGGTGGTGGTCATTTCTCACTTTCTGCTGTTTGTCTCTCCATCAAGTGCACATGCCTTATAGCAAAAATCTCTTAAAATAAATCAAGGTGTATTAAAAGGCAAAGTTATATGCATTATTTTAATTCTTCAAAATGATTTAAATTTGCTGATAGACCCAAAGTGTAGCAAGAATTAGCAGAAGAGTTAACAACAAGAGATCACACCAATAATCCATTTTACACATTTCATGTTACTCTGAAGATTAAGAAAATCATATTAAAGCCTTTTCCCCCTCTAAGGTACAGAAAAGACTATCTCAGTATTAGTATGAAATGAGATTCAACAGGGAAAAGACACATTGTGCTAAAACTATTGCTATTTATTTTTACTTCTTTAGTTGTTCTGTTTACTTACGTTTTGTTTTGTTTTCAGTCAGGGCCTCTCTATGTACTGTTTTTCTTGCCTCGGCCTCCTGAGAATCTAAGACTACAAATGCATACCACACACCTGGCTTTATAGGGTAGACTGGACTTGAACCCAGACATTCCAGCATCTTAACCACCACGCCACTTGCTGGCCTCAGCAGCTAGATTCTTCTACCAGCTTCTATATCTGGGCTGTCATGGCATTTTATTTTGGTTGAAGTATTTGAGGACAATTTATCTTCACATAGCCACATATTTGCAAAAAGGAAGAATATTTTTTAAAATTTCACAGATTATTGTGGGTATGTTTATTTAATACTAAGCAAAAATTAACAAGTAGTATTGTTTTTTTAGAGGTTTTGCTATAGGGCATGTGCACTCACCAGAAAGAGAGAGACAGAGAAACAGAAAGCAAGAAATCACCCCCACCCCGGGGCGTGGCCATGCCACAATCCCTTCTCCTCCATTCTCCTCTCAGGATCTTGGGCACGCACACACACGTGCCTGGTGTAAGTTTAAGCCACCAGGGCCCGGGACTAGAACCGCAATCAGCTACCTGGAAGTCAAGTGACATAGCCATTATGTCAACTGCTGATCCTGACAAGTAGTAAGTTTTTAAATGTTAGTTGCAATGTAGAATCTGAAACAATATTAATGAACATTTCATATTCTGTCTCTTGAAAATTTAGTGGTCCATATTGCAACCTGAATGTGCCTTTTCCACATGAATGATCTTATAATATTATATATTCAACTTTTAGAAAATATTGATATACTAAATTGTGCATAGTCTGAGTTTTAGAAAAAAAGTGTTTATGTGTTATTTAAAAAGCACTCAATAACATCAACACCAGTCTCAGGGCAACTCTTTTTTTTTTTTAAAGATAATTTTTTTGTTTTATTTATTCATTCATTTATTCCAATTTGACCAGCGAGAGACACGGGGGGGTTAGGGGGGAGTGAGAAAGAAGCTGCCAGGTCCAGGACTTGAACCATGGTCAGCCATGTGGGAGTGTCCAGCACGTTAACCATCACACCACCTGCTGGTCCCAGGGCAACTTTTTAAATACTGAAAGTTATCAAATGCATAGTGGTAGGATCTAAGTCTTCCAATTCTAATTTTCTCTATAAAGCTTGAATTTTATCTCTGGCAACAAATACTGTAATTGTTTTCCTTGAAGCAGCAGGACTATTTTGTTCATTTTCAAGGAAATGTCTGCCAAGTACCCAAGTCTGAATAACCATGGTTCCTGTGTCAGTTCTTTTTTCAAGTAAAAACGGTGTTACAGGCTGGCTCCGTGGCGTGATGCTTAAGGGACCTGAATCCTACGTGGCAGTTCTAGTTCTAGCCCTGGTGGCTTAAAAACAGGCTGGATGTACATGCATGCATGCCCCAAATCCCGACAGGATAGAGAAAAGGAAGAGAAAGGATTGTGACTTGATCACGCCCCATTGGGAGGAGTGCTTTCTCCCTCTCCCTCTCTCTCTGTCTTTGTCTCTGTCTCTCTCTCTGACAACTGCATGTACCTCATGGCAAAAAAAAAAAAATTTAATAGCATTACATTAAGAAATAAAGGACTGGCTCAGTTTCCAACTCAAATAGTTGCACAAGTGCTTCTCTTAAGACAATCATTATACTTCAATAGGCACCGGTGTTTTATGAATACTTATTATGTCTTTGTTTTTGTTTTGTTTTTTTCACAAGGTCTTAACCTTGTCACAGTTCTCCTGCCTCAGCCCGTCAGCTGGGCTGCAGGAGTGTGCCACTATGCCCCACTTTGTCACACAGGGTCTCACCATGTTGTCTAGGCCACTCTCAAGCTTAAGCTCCTCCTGCCTAAGCCTCCTCAGTCACTGGCATTACAGGCACACACTCCTGCACCTAGCTTTGCAGTTGAGCCCATAATGGAACCTGGGCCCTCCGTGTGGTCCTAGCCAGCAGAGCACAGTGTTTTAGCTGCCTGCACTAACCCTGCTGGGTCTGCATGCTTTTGATTTCTTTACAGTACCAGGAAAAAGCTGTGTATGCCAGGGTCCTGCAATAGTTTGAATATGTCCTCACGAAATTCACGTATTGAGCTGTTATAATGGGATTAAGAGGATGAAAAGTTGATCCAATTACAGTGTGGAAAGTAAAGCCTTTGGGGGTGATTAAATGACGAAGGTGGAATCTCTACTGTTGACTCCTGGTGGGTTTATAAAGAGAAGGAGAGACCAGAACAGAGACATGCATGGCACATAGACGACACGGTCCTGCCCTCGGTGCCAGAAGACTCCCCACCAAAGGTGGCCCCTGGACCTTGGACCAGTGAATCATGAGCCCAATAAACCTCTGTTTTTATAAATGACCCAGTTTCAGGTCTGTTCTGTTACTAGCAACAAAGCAGACTAAAACAGTTCCAGATTTAAGAACATTAATCATTGTTACAGCTTTATCAAGGATATTTTAAAGTAGAACTGACATTTTTCCTCTGTGAAGAATACGAAGACTCCTTGGTGCCACCACCCAAGGCCGAAGCTAAACACCAGCAATTTTCCCTACCACTGCTTCTGTACCATCAGTGCAAAAGTCAGCTCAGTGAAACAGGCGAACAACATCTTAGTACTATTATTGAAATGATTTTGACAATTTAGACCCACTGATAGAGTCTTGGGGATCCCTAGAGATCCAGGGACAGCACGTGGAGAATTGCCGAACTGTCTTTGCCTCCTCTCTGAATCAATGCACACCCACGATCAGGCTTTCGAGAAGAAAGACCAGAAATGGAGACCAAGCAATTTCTTTCTTTAAAAAAAGGAAAAGAAAAAAAACACTATTTTTTTCTTTATTCATGTTAGAGTGCTTGTGCACACACATAGGAGTGTCACAAAGAGAAAGAGGAGAGGAGCAACTTCGACAGTCCAGTCACACTGCGGTCCCTCCCTCCTCCGGTCCGCCTGTCCTGCAGACTTGGGGCCCCTGTGCGTACAATTGTATGTTTCAGGTTGACTTGGTCCGGGACTCTAGCTGCAGTTGCCAGGTAGGATTTGGCTTTTCTTGAGCAGCTCATTACCACTGTGCCATGCAGCTGGCCCAGCAATTTCTGGTCAAACAAGCTGTAGAGCAGTCATACCCATTACTCCCACTCACATTCCAACAGGGAGAACCTAGTCATAGGACAACACCCAGCTGCTGGGGAAGACAGAAAGAGGCCTACACTTAAGCAACTCTGTGTGCAGCTAAATTATATTACTATTATGAAAGGGGAGAACGCACTTTTAGAGTCAAGGAACTTTTTGCTACACTTACCGTATCAAATAGTATAATTTTAAGTTACCATTTCATTTTTTTTTTTTTTTTTTAATATTGGTAGAGGGCATGTGTACTCCCTGGAGAGAGGCCGAGAGAGGGGAAGTGAGAAAACACCCTCCATGGGGATGGCCACACCATACTCCCTTCTCCTCCATTTCTTCTTTCAGGACCATGTGCACACACACACACACATGCACGGCATGTTTTCTAAGCCGTCAGATCTGGGATTTGAACCACACCATGGACCATGTGAGATCCAGCTGCCTTAACCACTCACCACCAGGTGGCCCTTTCATTAACTTCTTACATATTTATTTTAGCATATGTACATTATGAAAACCACTGTAGGCTATATATGTAGTTCATTTAGGATTTGAGTTCTGCTGACAAATATTCACTACAAAGGTGCAAATATGAGACTGCAAATAGTAAAATTAATGAAGTGGGGCATCTTTGAGACTAGGACTAATTCTGAGCAGTAATTCTGGGCTAGGAGAAGAGAAAGGATTAGTAAATCACATTTTCCTGTAAATGGAGCGAGACTGAAATAAACATCTGGATCCTTTTTTTTAATTGCCAGAGGGCTCGTGCACTCAACAGAGAGACAGAAAGAGGAAGAAAACACCCCCAAGGGTCTTGGTCTTACTGCAATCCCTTCTCCTCCATTTCTCCGCCCTAGTGGAATTTGGGATGTGCATGCACATGCACACACATGAGTGTCCCGCATGTGTTTTTTCCTTCAAAAAATATTTATTTAATTCTTTATTTATTCATTCATTTATTTTAATTTGACCAGAGAGAGACACAGAGAGAGATGGAAAGTGAGAAAGTAAGCCACCAGGTCCGGAACTCAAACCATGGTCAGCCATGTGGGAGTGTCCAGAGCCTTCACCACCACACCACTTGCTGGCCCCAACCAGCATGTGTTTTTCAAGACACTGGAGCTGGCATTTGACATGAAGTTGGCCAATGGGATCCAGCTCCCTTAATTACTATGCGACCAGCCCAGCCCCACACCTGGGTAATTTCAAAGAAAAAATAAAGTCTCATTGTTTCCACCTATCCTTTCTCAGCCTTCAAGATCAGGATGGACTTTTCTGCTGGGGAAAAGAACGGGCCTTTACACAGATAAAAGCTAAGTTGTTTCCTCAGGCTCTTCATTTACAAATGGTGATAAATAAAATCTCCCTTATCATTGAAGTACAATAGACTAAATGGGATTATCTGTGTAACACACCTTCTACAGGCTACTTAACAAAAACAACAAGGAACTGAGGTCGATCCCGGGCTAATTCTGGTTAGGGATGAAAGCTAAGCTGTTGAGTGATCTCTGGGTTTCCGGTTCTGACGCTACCATTCTGGAAAGTCAATGTGCAATGCATTGAGTCAGCCTTTCAAGCATCCCTGGATAATTTAGCTGAACAGTAAGAGCCCTTCTGGGACCAGTAGATGAACTTCCCTGTGGTTGACTGTGGTTCAAGTCCTGGACCTGGTGGCTTGAAACTCATGCCAGGCATGTGTGCTTGTGTGCCCAAGATCCCAAGAGGAGAGTGAAGGAGAAGGGATTGCAGCATGGCCATCCTCCTGGGGGGGAGGGGGTGGGGATGGTCTCTTGCTTTCTGTTTCTCTGTCTCTCTCGTGAGCACACAAGCCCTGCAGCAAAAATCTCTCTAAAAATAAAAAATACAAGCGCCTTCCCAAGGTCAGCATTTCCTGTACCACAGAGAAGACTACATCCCTGATTGTCTAAATCCTGTGCCTTCACCTGCGTGGACATGTTTTAATAGCCTCTGCTCATCTAGGTAAATAGCTCACTTTTAGATGACATCTGCTAACTCATCCAGCAACCTCTCCGCACAGGTGAACAGCAGGGGTGAAAATCAAGGTACTGGCCAGGTAAGAAAAACGCAGATAAGATAGGGTCCTGCCAGGTGTTCCCTAACATGCTTTGGTCTGGAAGGTAAATGCTAGTGTTCCCCAATTTATTTCTCCAAAGTCTGTCTGCTTTTTAGCTTCTCTGTGGCTAGAGAGGTGACCTAGGGCAGACAGAGCCTAACAAGCCCCAGGGAGGCACTCTGCCTTTTGTTAGTACAAACAGAGGAAGTCCCCACCACCTGCTCCATAATTGTCACACACCAGGAACCTTGCGGACAAAGAAGAATTTCTTCTCAGTTGCTTGGTTAATCTCCGGGTTGATCAATGAGAAACTGAAGGCTTTGATGATGTAAAGGAGACAAGGCTTTTAATGAACTTGGACGGGAGTGGGGGTGGGGGATTCCGGCTGTTTCCCATGAGGACTCCTGGCAGGGTTAAAGAGCGGAGGGCATGCAGAGGGCACAGATGAAGGCCTGTCATGTGGCTGGGTGCAGGGAGAACGCAGGGAAGTTGCAGCACTTCAGAAGGAAGACAGAGCTGAGAGAGACAAGGGCTAGCCAGACCACAGTGCTGCTGCAGAGCAAACGTCATCAGTCCAGGGCAGTCCTGACTGTCTACAGGCCATGGCCTCCTGTCAATCATGTGGAAACTCAAGCTAATTACTCCTAACAGGGAAAGTGACCCTTCTCATGTGCTACACATAAAAACAAAACAAAACAAAACAAAACAACTCAGAACCAGGAAATGGCATAATGGTTATGTTGCTGGATTCCTATGTAGTTGACGACAGTTCGAATACTGGACCTGGTGGCTTAAAACTCATGCCAGGCTCGAGTGCGTGCGTGCCTGCCCAAAATCCCAAGAGGGAAATGGAGGAGAAGGGATTGTGATATGGCCATCCCCCCTGAGGGGTGATTTCTTTCTTTCAGTCTGTCTTTCTCTGTCTCTTCAGTGAATGCACATACCCCGTAACAAAAATCTCTCTCTTAAGAAACAAAACAAACAAAAACAAATAAAACAAACAAACAAAAAACAACTCTGCACTAGCTAGATGAATGCTGAAAAATATTTCTCTTTCTAAATAAAAGGAGTGAATGACCCTTAAACTTAGAGTGAGAAACGGCTTCCTGACTTAGATGTGAAGTGAACACACACTACATACAGACCCCAGCACCTATAGCTCTTTTTGGGGCCCCCCCTTCCTGGACTGCCTAGGCCCATTGATCTGTGTGATTCGAGGTTTGAGACCAAGCAGTGGCCAGACCAGCCACATGTGGAGTTCACAGCCGGGTGCCAGAAGACTCCCCACCAAAGGTGGCCCCTGGACCTTGGACCAGTGAATCATGAGCCCAATAAACCTCTGTTTTTATAAATGACCCAGTTTCAGGTCTGTTCTGTTACTAGCAACAAAGCAGACTAAAACAGTTCCAGATTTAAGAACATTAATCATTGTTACAGCTTTATCAAGGATATTTTAAAGTAGAACTGACATTTTTCCTCTGTGAAGAATACGAAGACTCCTTGGTGCCACCACCCAAGGCCGAAGCTAAACACCAGCAATTTTCCCTACCACTGCTTCTGTACCATCAGTGCAAAAGTCAGCTCAGTGAAACAGGCGAACAACATCTTAGTACTATTATTGAAATGATTTTGACAATTTAGACCCACTGATAGAGTCTTGGGGATCCCTAGAGATCCAGGGACAGCACGTGGAGAATTGCCGAACTGTCTTTGCCTCCTCTCTGAATCAATGCACACCCACGATCAGGCTTTCGAGAAGAAAGACCAGAAATGGAGACCAAGCAATTTCTTTCTTTAAAAAAAGGAAAAGAAAAAAAACACTATTTTTTTCTTTATTCATGTTAGAGTGCTTGTGCACACACATAGGAGTGTCACAAAGAGAAAGAGGAGAGGAGCAACTTCGACAGTCCAGTCACACTGCGGTCCCTCCCTCCTCCGGTCCGCCTGTCCTGCAGACTTGGGGCCCCTGTGCGTACAATTGTATGTTTCAGGTTGACTTGGTCCGGGACTCTAGCTGCAGTTGCCAGGTAGGATTTGGCTTTTCTTGAGCAGCTCATTACCACTGTGCCATGCAGCTGGCCCAGCAATTTCTGGTCAAACAAGCTGTAGAGCAGTCATACCCATTACTCCCACTCACATTCCAACAGGGAGAACCTAGTCATAGGACAACACCCAGCTGCTGGGGAAGACAGAAAGAGGCCTACACTTAAGCAACTCTGTGTGCAGCTAAATTATATTACTATTATGAAAGGGGAGAACGCACTTTTAGAGTCAAGGAACTTTTTGCTACACTTACCGTATCAAATAGTATAATTTTAAGTTACCATTTCATTTTTTTTTTTTTTTTAATATTGGTAGAGGGCATGTGTACTCCCTGGAGAGAGGCCGAGAGAGGGGAAGTGAGAAAACACCCTCCATGGGGATGGCCACACCATACTCCCTTCTCCTCCATTTCTTCTTTCAGGACCATGTGCACACACACACACACATGCACGGCATGTTTTCTAAGCCGTCAGATCTGGGATTTGAACCACACCATGGACCATGTGAGATCCAGCTGCCTTAACCACTCACCACCAGGTGGCCCTTTCATTAACTTCTTACATATTTATTTTAGCATATGTACATTATGAAAACCACTGTAGGCTATATATGTAGTTCATTTAGGATTTGAGTTCTGCTGACAAATATTCACTACAAAGGTGCAAATATGAGACTGCAAATAGTAAAATTAATGAAGTGGGGCATCTTTGAGACTAGGACTAATTCTGAGCAGTAATTCTGGGCTAGGAGAAGAGAAAGGATTAGTAAATCACATTTTCCTGTAAATGGAGCGAGACTGAAATAAACATCTGGATCCTTTTTTTTAATTGCCAGAGGGCTCGTGCACTCAACAGAGAGACAGAAAGAGGAAGAAAACACCCCCAAGGGTCTTGGTCTTACTGCAATCCCTTCTCCTCCATTTCTCCGCCCTAGTGGAATTTGGGATGTGCATGCACATGCACACACATGAGTGTCCCGCATGTGTTTTTTCCTTCAAAAAATATTTATTTAATTCTTTATTTATTCATTCATTTATTTTAATTTGACCAGAGAGAGACACAGAGAGAGATGGAAAGTGAGAAAGTAAGCCACCAGGTCCGGAACTCAAACCATGGTCAGCCATGTGGGAGTGTCCAGAGCCTTCACCACCACACCACTTGCTGGCCCCAACCAGCATGTGTTTTTCAAGACACTGGAGCTGGCATTTGACATGAAGTTGGCCAATGGGATCCAGCTCCCTTAATTACTATGCGACCAGCCCAGCCCCACACCTGGGTAATTTCAAAGAAAAAATAAAGTCTCATTGTTTCCACCTATCCTTTCTCAGCCTTCAAGATCAGGATGGACTTTTCTGCTGGGGAAAAGAACGGGCCTTTACACAGATAAAAGCTAAGTTGTTTCCTCAGGCTCTTCATTTACAAATGGTGATAAATAAAATCTCCCTTATCATTGAAGTACAATAGACTAAATGGGATTATCTGTGTAACACACCTTCTACAGGCTACTTAACAAAAACAACAAGGAACTGAGGTCGATCCCGGGCTAATTCTGGTTAGGGATGAAAGCTAAGCTGTTGAGTGATCTCTGGGTTTCCGGTTCTGACGCTACCATTCTGGAAAGTCAATGTGCAATGCATTGAGTCAGCCTTTCAAGCATCCCTGGATAATTTAGCTGAACAGTAAGAGCCCTTCTGGGACCAGTAGATGAACTTCCCTGTGGTTGACTGTGGTTCAAGTCCTGGACCTGGTGGCTTGAAACTCATGCCAGGCATGTGTGCTTGTGTGCCCAAGATCCCAAGAGGAGAGTGAAGGAGAAGGGATTGCAGCATGGCCATCCTCCTGGGGGGGAGGGGGTGGGGATGGTCTCTTGCTTTCTGTTTCTCTGTCTCTCTCGTGAGCACACAAGCCCTGCAGCAAAAATCTCTCTAAAAATAAAAAATACAAGCGCCTTCCCAAGGTCAGCATTTCCTGTACCACAGAGAAGACTACATCCCTGATTGTCTAAATCCTGTGCCTTCACCTGCGTGGACATGTTTTAATAGCCTCTGCTCATCTAGGTAAATAGCTCACTTTTAGATGACATCTGCTAACTCATCCAGCAACCTCTCCGCACAGGTGAACAGCAGGGGTGAAAATCAAGGTACTGGCCAGGTAAGAAAAACGCAGATAAGATAGGGTCCTGCCAGGTGTTCCCTAACATGCTTTGGTCTGGAAGGTAAATGCTAGTGTTCCCCAATTTATTTCTCCAAAGTCTGTCTGCTTTTTAGCTTCTCTGTGGCTAGAGAGGTGACCTAGGGCAGACAGAGCCTAACAAGCCCCAGGGAGGCACTCTGCCTTTTGTTAGTACAAACAGAGGAAGTCCCCACCACCTGCTCCATAATTGTCACACACCAGGAACCTTGCGGACAAAGAAGAATTTCTTCTCAGTTGCTTGGTTAATCTCCGGGTTGATCAATGAGAAACTGAAGGCTTTGATGATGTAAAGGAGACAAGGCTTTTAATGAACTTGGACGGGAGTGGGGGTGGGGGATTCCGGCTGTTTCCCATGAGGACTCCTGGCAGGGTTAAAGAGCGGAGGGCATGCAGAGGGCACAGATGAAGGCCTGTCATGTGGCTGGGTGCAGGGAGAACGCAGGGAAGTTGCAGCACTTCAGAAGGAAGACAGAGCTGAGAGAGACAAGGGCTAGCCAGACCACAGTGCTGCTGCAGAGCAAACGTCATCAGTCCAGGGCAGTCCTGACTGTCTACAGGCCATGGCCTCCTGTCAATCATGTGGAAACTCAAGCTAATTACTCCTAACAGGGAAAGTGACCCTTCTCATGTGCTACACATAAAAACAAAACAAAACAAAACAAAACAACTCAGAACCAGGAAATGGCATAATGGTTATGTTGCTGGATTCCTATGTAGTTGACGACAGTTCGAATACTGGACCTGGTGGCTTAAAACTCATGCCAGGCTCGAGTGCGTGCGTGCCTGCCCAAAATCCCAAGAGGGAAATGGAGGAGAAGGGATTGTGATATGGCCATCCCCCCTGAGGGGTGATTTCTTTCTTTCAGTCTGTCTTTCTCTGTCTCTTCAGTGAATGCACATACCCCGTAACAAAAATCTCTCTCTTAAGAAACAAAACAAACAAAAACAAATAAAACAAACAAACAAAAAACAACTCTGCACTAGCTAGATGAATGCTGAAAAATATTTCTCTTTCTAAATAAAAGGAGTGAATGACCCTTAAACTTAGAGTGAGAAACGGCTTCCTGACTTAGATGTGAAGTGAACACACACTACATACAGACCCCAGCACCTATAGCTCTTTTTGGGGCCCCCCCTTCCTGGACTGCCTAGGCCCATTGATCTGTGTGATTCGAGGTTTGAGACCAAGCAGTGGCCAGACCAGCCACATGTGAAGTTCACAGACGCAGCTACCACCACCAGCCACTGATGAGAACTTCTCAGGGATCCCCCCGGCCGGAGCGGGCACACTCAAAATCAGTGATGTCCGAGGCAATCGCAGGGTAGGAAATCTTTCTACCTTTTATTCTTCTTTTCTCTTTCTTTTTTGAAAAATTATTTATTTGTCATCATCATCATTATTATTATTTTAATGGTATTATTTTAATTTGACCAGAGAGAGAGAGAGAGAGAGAGGAAGGGAAAGTCAGAAAGCAAGCCACCAGGTCAAAGACGTGAACTACAGTCAGACATGTGAGAGTCCAGTGCCTTAACCACCATGCCACCTGCCAGCCCTTTCTCTTCCTTTTTTTTTAAATTTTTTTTCTTCCATGAGGAAGAGGAGCAGACACCCCAACAATTTTATCTTCTATTTTCAGAGAAATATTTATCATAGAGTGCATGCACTCACTGTAGAGACAGAGACAGAGAGACAGAAAGTGAGAAATCATCCCCTAGGGGAATGGCCACCCTGCAATCCCTTCTACTCCATTCTCCTTGGGATTTTTGGGCACGCACACACATGTGCCCAACACGAGTTTTAAGATGCCAGGTCTGGGACTCAAATCGCAGTCAACTACATGGGAGTCCAAAGACGTAACCATCACGATGTATGCTGATCCCATAGTCTTATCTTCTTAATGAAGAAGAGAAAGACACACCCCCAACAGTCTTTTTTTAATTTCATTTTACTTTATTATTATTATTTGCTATAGATTACAAGCATTCACCAGAGAGAGAGAGGGAGGGAAAGTGCGAAATCTCCCCAGGGCAGATGGCCACACTACAGTCTCTTCTCCTCCAGTCTCTTCTTGAGATTTTGAGTACACACACATGTTCCTGGCATGATTTTAAAACTGCTGGTTCTGGGATTCGAACTGCTCAGTTGGCCATGTGAGATCCAATGCCTTAACTTCCATACAACCTGCCGGCCCCACCTTAACAGTTGACCCTGTGATCACATCCAGTTTGATTCGGCCCCAGATTGATTCATCTGCTTCTGCCTGCCCAGGATCATGGGGCAGGGTGCTCGGGAAGGCTTCCAGTCTAGAACCTGGAACCTTTCCATGTCCGCCAGCCTCGCAGAGTGTTAGGTTTTACGGCTGCACCACTGTCTGGCTTTCCCTCCCTTTCTAAACACAGTGAAGTATGCCAACAATGACCAAAGGGTGGCTTATTCAAGTCCAAGTCACTTGTGAAATAATACTATTTACTCATTATTCCATCATTCAGTAAATACAAATAGACTATAAATCTAAGTTTACAAAGCAGAAATGGAAAACCAGAGCACATTAGAAAGCACAAATAATTTAGAAGTGCTTACTACTTTCTAAGTTTTCCTGCAAAGTTTTAAAGGAGTCATAATTCATGACAACTACAAACCTCAAAGTGGATGTCTCTTTTTTAAATATCATCCTTTCTACTTCTTTCTATTCAGAGAATACATCTAGCCTACTTTATAACATTGTAACAAAATGAAGGATCTATCCCTTCTGCCTGGGTAGAAAATTTTCAAACTATTATTATTATTATTATGAGAGTTTTTTTGCTATAGGGCACATGCCCGCACTAGAGAGACATAAAGACAGAAAGCGAGAAATCACCCCGCAGGGAAGATGCCCACGCTGCACTCCCTTCTCCTCCAATCTCCTCTCAGGATTTTGGGCAAGTGTGCACACATGCCCAGCGTGAGTTCTTTTAAGCTGCCAGATCAGGTACTTGAACCGTGGTCAACTACGTGGGAGTCCAGCGAGGTAATCATTATGCCATCTGCTTGGTCCTGTATTATTATTATTTTAATTTGCCAGAGAGTGCATGAGCTTGGTGGAGAGAGAAGAATGAGATGGCACCTCCATGGGGCATGGTCAGGTCGCAATCCCTTCTCCATCTCTCCTTTCAGAATTTTGAGCATGCTCACACAGAGCCACCGTGTTTCTCAAGACAGTAGGTCCAGGACTGGAGCCACCCTAGTGGCCTTATGGGATCCAGACACTTTAACTGCCAGGCCACAGCAAGCATGGGAATGGGGTTGTAGAGGGCGGAGCCGGGGTGTTGCAGAGGTCACCGACAAGTGTGACCGAGAGAACAGCACGGAGGCTGCACATGCAGGAGGGCTCCACTGGCACCGAGGCGAGGAGGTGGACATGCCTGAGGAGGCCCTCACTGATGGACTGCTAGAACTGGGGAGTGAAGAGGAGAAAAGCCTGGAAACCAAGGGATTCCTAAAGCCAGCATGAGCCCTCCAGGGGCTGCTGGGAGCAGCAAAGTCTCCACAGGCCTCCTATGCCACCCCAGCCCCTCTAGGACCTGCCTGAACTGTGACCTCTGTCACTCTCCCACGTCTGTGACCCTCTCCATCCTCCCTCTAATGCAGCCCCAGTTTGTTTATAAGGTTTTTGTTTCTTTGTTTATGTTTGTGCTATAGGACTTGTGTGCTCACTGACGAGAGAGATAGAGAGGGGAAGTGAGAAAGCACTGCCCCCCAGGAGGATGATCACATTGCAACCCTTTCTCCTTCATTCTCCTCTCAAGATTTCGGGCATGCATGCACATGTGCCCAGCATGTTTTTCAAGCCACAGGGTTTGGGATTTGAACCGTGCCGTCAGTGATGTGGGATCCAGTCACCCTAACCACTCTGTCATCCCTGGCCCAGCCCCAGCTTGATTATAAGTCATATTTAAGGGTTCTAAAACACCAATAAGTAAATAAAACATTCATTCAAATAGTAAACTAAAGGCAATATTCCCAAACAATTCTGAACCTACACAACATTGAATTATAGCAATTACTTTGGGATTTTTTTTTTCTTTTTTTGTCCTACACAGTTACATTTCCTGGAACCATGAATCCTATCATTTCTTTCCATTCTCCTCTCCCAGGTGTTCGCGTCTCTAATTAGAGATCGAAATCCTTATTTTTTTCAGCCCATTGCTGTCAATTTATTGGCACTTGGGAGATTATTATTTACGACTCATGCAGAGAGAGTGGCAAAATTACTTTGTTTTTACTTTACCTGAAATGGAAATCACATAGCTTAAACGAAATGTTCATCAGATTACTGATTAAGTCATGTAATTATTTTGGATTTTGAAACACACTATAATCCATAAGTAACCTATGACATCTTGTGAGACACTAGAATTTATAGTCAGACTCACTGCTTAGACAAGGAGTCAAGTAACTCTATTCTATTTCCGGGTCTTGACACTCCTTCTGGAAGCTTCCACCAAGGTGAGGTCCATAGCCTTTCCCACTGCTACACCCTTCATGGAACATGTAAGCACCCAATTAATGCCAGCCATGACTATCAGAATCATAACTAGCAGGATTAAAATGCTAACACTATCCCATTTTTCCAGGGCCCAGAGGTAGAAAGTTTGCTAATCTGTTAGTCAAAATCCATATTGGATGAAAGTAGGTGCTTTCAGAACGAGTACTATCCTAATGCATACTTCTTGGTTTTCATCCATGATTCTTGGATCATAGCATTTGACTTTTTGTCCTTGATTCCTGAAGGAGCTTCAGAATAGTTTCACAGAGATAAAGGTGAAAATCCCTCCTTTCACTACTCAAATCTTCCTCCACCTTTAAGACTCTTATTCCAGAAGGTTCTTACTCCACATCCCAGGGCGAGGGGGATAATGATGCACAGAGAGAGACCACAGATTCTAATGGACGGCGCTTGCTGGTTTCCCCACCCAGTCTGTTGGCATCTCATGCATATGTGGCAAAGTCTGCATAAAGACCCAAGAAAGATGGGTTCAAAGAGCTTCCAGACAGCAGAGCATTGATGGCTCCTAGATGTTCATGCCCAGAGAGGGCATGGAAGCTTCCCACATGCTTTGCTCTATTTGTCTCTTCATCTATATCCTTAATTTGTCTTGTTGTTATTGTTTATTTGTTTTGAGAGATATTTACTCTAGGGTGCATGTGCTCGCCAGAGAACTAGAGAGAGATAGAAAGACAGAAAGTGAGAAGTCACCTTCTGGGAGGTTGGCCATGCCGCAATCCCTTCTCCTCTCAGGATTTTGAGCATGCACACATGAGTGCCCAGAGTGAGTTTTAAACCACCAGATCCGGGACTCAAACAGCAGTCAACAACATGGGAGTCCAGTGACGTAACCATTACACTATCTGCTGATCCTGTTTATTATTATTATTATTATTATTATTATTATTATTATTATTATTATGAGAGAGCAGGTGCAGTTGTCAGAGAGAGACAGATATATAGAGAGGGAGAAAGCACCTTCCAATGGGGCCTGGTGTACTACAATCCTCTCTCCTCCATTTCTCCATCCTCTTGGGACCCTGGGCATGCGCACTCACAGGCGGCATGTTTTCAGGCTGCCAGGGCTCAAACCCACGTACAGCCAGCTCCCTTAAGCACCAGGCTTATGGGGTAGGCCCTCATCTGTATCCTTTGGAATATCCTTTATTACAAGCCGGTGGCCATAAGCTGTTTCCCTGAGTTCCGTGAGCTACTCCAGTAAACTAATCAACACTGAAGATGAGGTCATGGGAACCTCAAGTTGCAGCCAGTCAGTCAGAAGTTGTGGTGCCCCAGACTCGAAACAGGTGTCTGAAAGGACTTTGTTTGTTTACTTGTTTGAGAGATTTTTGCTCTGGGGTGTGTGTGCTCTCCAGAGAGACAGAGAGACAGAAAGTGAGAAGTGGTGGAGGCAGTCCTGGGGACAGGGCTCTCAGCCTGTGGGATCGGCCATATCTCCAGCATCAGAACTGAACCGAATTAGAGGCTGCCCTGCTGGTGTCTGCCGCAGAACTGATTGCTTACTCGCTGTTGGGGGGACATCTTCTCACCTTTTGGGATCACAGATGTGATCCGTGTTGTGAGAGAGGAGTTGAGGGAAAAGGATACTGCGTTTTTCCCGACTGGCAAGCACTTTGCACTACCCTCGCCCTGACTAAAGCAGACTTCTTCTGTCTGTAATGAACCTAACCTTAAACAGTCGGGATTTCAAGTTCACCTGTAAGTAGCTGCACTTTGGCAGATGTTCCAGATGTCAGGGAATAATCAAAAAGGGCAAGCAGTAGTGACCACTCCGAGCTTGACGTTTCGTGCAACATTTGGGAGCCCACTGTCTGACAGAGATGAACACAGCTGTCTCAACGCATTGCTCAATCTACGAGACAGGATTTACACCCCTCTTCTTTTCATGGCCTAGAACATATGACTACTCCATGTTTTATATCCTCTACCTGATGATGAATATTACCTCAGGATAGTATTTGTCTCTCAGGCAGAACACATCAAACATCTTTAATCCCTTTCTTTGACATATACCATATATCCCTTGAATAATTAAGTAATGATTCACAATTGGCCAGTTCTTCTTCACTCCTTTTTCCTTTGCAGACTTCAGAGGACTTTTGACTAGATAGAAGGTGAAGCTAGTGGTAAAGATCAACCAAACTTAACTTATCACTCACTGAGTGCTTTCACTACAAAGAAAATCATTCTTTAGCCATGAAGAGTGAAAGCCAACTCTTTAGCTTCAAAGCTAAAAAAATCTTTAACAAATCCTTGCTCACTGCAACCCGTAATTCTGGATTCCACTTGTACCACTCACTCCTCTGAGTCACATGCTATGTGCAGTTTCTTAAAGCCATCCCCCTCACTAACTAAGGCTGAATCCTACTGAGTGGTGCTGTGTAGACAGAGACCGGATTGTCTCAGGTTGACACATGACTTTTCCAGCATTAGGACAGTGTACACCTACATAATGACATAGAATGATCTCCGTTTCTAAGAAAATCGGTAGTTCATGCTCTTTACTAAATATTTTGTTTAATAACTTCATTTTTAATAGCAAAGAGCTAAGTGAAAACAATCGCTAGAACAAGTCCTCAGTACATCAGTTCTCTTCTTATTAAAAAAAAAAAAGAAAAGAAAATGCTAAGTGCAGTACTGAACTGAATCCAATTAAAGTGGATACTAAAAGCATACTTCAGAAAGGAGCTGCAGACATTCATTTAGAATTAATTATGACATATTTGGCCTTCAATAGGTCATGGTCAGTACTTAATTGTTTTATGAGACTATTGGATCGGATTTAACTTCCCTTATTTAGTGAATTTAATTCATTGTTCTTAATAAAAGATATGTTCAACTCTCATGAACAGGTTTAAATTGGCTCTCCTACAAACCCATGTTGGCCTTGGGCCTCAGGACCACACTTCGGTAGGGATCCCAGTAAGGACGGATGCTGGCATTTAGTTGCCAGGGTACTGTTCTTGGCTGGGGACAAAGATGTAACACATAATCTGGCATCTTCTTCAACAAGTTTAAGATTGGCATAGGCTGAGTGCATATTCCTTATGAGAAGACTTTTACAGGAATGCGTCCTCTCTAGGGTTGTTACCCAGAAGAAATGTCATGCAGATTAAATGAGCCCATTCATTTAAAGTGCTTAGAAGAGTTTCTAGTACCTGGGAAGCATTTAACACATGATAGCTATTATTTGGTTAATGTTGTTTTTGCTTCAACCCATGGAAAAGCCAGTTAGGAAAGCAAATCTCTACATATTTTTGGTTCTTACTAAAACTGAGACCCTGTATGGCGTGGGCACACCCAAATGAACATAACATAAACATAACATCTGAAGTTTTAGGATCAGTTTCCTCTCGAAATCTCTAGGAAAGTAATTTCTTTTTCCACTTCTTTTTTGTTTTTTAGTTTGTTATAGAGCACCTGTGCTGGTCAGAAAGAGGAAAAGGAAAGTGAGAAATCACACTGCGGTGGGGGTGGTCACACCACAATCCCTTTTCCTCCATTCTCCTCTAGGGATCTTAGCACACACACAACACACATGGTTTATTTTCCAAGTTGCTAGATATGGGACTCATGCAGGGCAGTCAGCCATGTGGGATTCGACTGCCTTAATAGCCATGCCACCTGCTGGCTCAGAAAGTCATTTCTTATACAATATCTGATGAAGATGACATATTGAATAAAGGTATGAATAAAGGCAGCACAAATAGAGACCACTGCACCAAATTCAAAACAAACTTTTTTCCTATGAACCCAAGAAAAGGAATTTTAGTGCTGGTGCCATTTTAACTGTGAGTGTGTGGTCAAAGCTGCTACCGGAAGTTGTAGAGAAGAAAAGATAGGAAGAAAGCAGCAGATATAAATTTAGGGAGGGAGGAATGTACACAAGTTGGAATGATGTTAGGACAAAACTGGGCACACTGAATTCCAGCACTCTTCATTCTGTGTTTTCTAAGAAAATCAACCCTTAATTCTACGTTTGATTCCACTTTTTCCCAAAATAATTCAGTTATCAAGCCATGTATTCCAAGGTTTACTAAACCTATATTCAGTCATTTCATGCGGTAGGAGAACTCATTTTCTACCTCTTCGTCCTCACCACCCCATTGTGATATATTTCTCCATACCGGCTGGCTAGAGCCTCACATGCCATCAACAGATGGGAAACCTCCAGTTTCACAATAGGCTTCATGCATAATATTTGAGTATTTCTGATGTCTCTTGGCTTCAAAATTCAAATTAAAATGATACATTTTTGAACCCAAAAATTTCCCAGGATTCAGCTTTAAATAGCAGCCAAAGGGACCAACAGGTGGTGTGGTGGTTAAGGGCTCTGGACTCCTACATGGTCAACCACGGTTTGAGTCCTGGACCTGGCAGCTTGCTTTCTCACTTTCCCTCTCTCTCTCTCTCACTCTGTCCCTCTCTGGTAAAATTGAAAGAAAGAAAGAAAGAAAGAAAGAAAGAAAGAAAGAAAGAAAGAAAGAAAGAAAGAAAGTTAGTTAAATAAAATAATTCTTTAAAAATCAAAATAAATAAATAGCAGCAGAAAGCACCGTTATGCTGAGGTTCAGGGTGGTGAAGTGTGGATATGCAACACGAAGGGGATGATGGGTGAATAAAATAGCATTAATCAAGAGTAGAGTTCCCAAAACAAGAATGAAGCCTTCAAATGGTTCCAACATTAGACTTGGACAGAGGTGCCGATTGCATAGGAGTGAAACTGTTCTGAGGTACAAAACCAGGTGACCGTTTTTCTTTATAAGGCAAAGATTAGATTTGTATATAATATGGAGGAGTTTTTTTTGTGTGTGTGAGACAAACTTTTTGCTACAGGGTACATGCGCTCACCAGAGAGACTGAAAGAGAGACAATGAGAAATCACCCTCCCAGAGGGTGTGGTCATGCCACAATCCCTTCTCCTCTAGTCTCCTTTCAGGATTTTGGGTGAACTGCACACATGCCCAGCATGAGTTTCCAGGACTCGAACTGTAGTAGACTATGTGGGAGTTCAGTAACGTAACCATGATGCCACCCATTGGTCCCTAACATGGAGAGTTTTATTTAGTAGTCTATTCTCTAGGCTCAGAAATAGAAGAGACATTGGTTCCATTAATTATCCATTGGGAAAGGGAAACTGAGTCCAGAGAGCAGATCTTTTTGGTTGTCAGTCCACCGAGTCGAGAGAAATAGCAGATTCTGAACCCTTCTCCTTTAAAGAGTCTCTCCTAGAGTCAATTGCATACCCTTTCCTGGGTGGGCAACTAATGGATAGCAAAAAGGAGATTTTCTCTGTGTTCTGGTTAAGTATAAACCTACGTTTGGAAAGGGCAAGTAGAGCTTGCTGCAGCTTGTTCTAGATTCAGTCAGTAAGAACAAAGGATTTACCTGGTTTTTTTCCCCTTCTTTGCACTACATTCCTCATTAACAAGAGCAAACTGCATTTAGCTACCCATATGTTAGAGTCACTCAGCAGACAGTCCTGCATTTGTGTATAGGCCATGAGGAAGTTCTTTTGTCAATACGTTTTAAGGTCCCAATTAATATCAATGTGATATTCAATTAATATTTCAGTACGAGTCCCAAAAATATCATTGGTTTCTAAAACCTTTGGACTTTCTTCATAGCTTTTTAACTTCATAGCTTTCTTCATCGAGTTTTTTCACTCCCATAAAAAATTTAATATCAGTGTGTTCGGTAGGGAAATTTATCTACATACAAATAAGTAAATTCAGACGTTGGTTGTGTGTACATGAGAACCTCAAAACATTTGTGGGAAAATGGAATTAAGTAGGAGTTCATTTTGGTACAATCAAAAAAAAAATCTGAAATCTATGCATAGGTTTTTCAAAATATGCATCTTCTATGAACTTTTTGAAGGCTTCTCATAAGTTACTTTCTTGAAAAAAGAAAATAAAAATAAACAATATACATCTAAAATACTCATGCATTGAAGAACACACTCTTACCTATAGAGTCAGAGATGAGGCAGAGTGGAAAATGAATGCCATTCTGGTCACGTCCTAGAAGAGAGAAGTGAACCAAGCAGCCTGGGGAGGCCTAAAGGCAGGACCTACAAAATACAAAATATACTTCTTTGATGAGAAAATTGAATGAATCTTAGTCAGTGGTACTAATCACTAAGCAACAATACCTTGAGCTCAAATGTCAGGTGGTTATTCTTCTAAAGTTGTATATACGAATGAACTGGGGCTCAGGAGGAGTAATTTATCTAAAGTAACATGGCTATCAGAAAGTATTGGGGAAAAGGGATCAGCAGTTAGCGTAATGGCTGTGTCACTGGACTCCCATGTAGTTGACCGTGGTTCGAGTCCCAAACCCAGTAGCTGAAATTTACGCCAGGCATGTGTGCATGCATGCCCAAGATCCCGAGAGGAGAATGAAGGAGAAGGGATTGTGGTGTGGCCATCCACCTTGGGGAGGGAGATTTCTCACTTTCTGTCTCTCTTTCTCTCTCTGTCTGGCAAGCGCACATACCCTATAGCAAAAAAAAAAAAAAAAAAGAAAAAAAAAGAAAGTACTAGAAAAAAGATTTGAACACAGGCTGGTCTGATAACACATAATGCTCATTCCATCATACTTTGTTACTGAAGAAAGACATCATGGCTGTTCTAGTGATTAACTTGAGTGAACTGGGCTAGTTTCATAGCCTAGTGGTTAAAGGAGTCAGAAACCACCCACACGATTGACTGCAGTTCAAATCCTAGTCCCAGAGGTTTGAAAAACATGCTAGGTGTGTATGTGTGCATCCTCAAATCCTCATTGGATAGAAAATGGAGAAGGGATTGCAGCACGACCATGGCCATTAGAATATTTTCTCCCTTTCTGTCTTTCTCTGGTGAACAAATATACTTTCTGGCAATTATAATTAATTAGTAAGTAAGTAAGATGTATTTTTTTCAAGTTCAGCTAACTCTAAGTTTCGGATATTCTACTCATATATTCATCTCATATTGTATGATATGCATCAAGTTTAGTAAACTTGTACATGAATAGAGAAGAAATGTTTCTTTTAAATAATTGTAAATACCAAGTGGTAGTACAGTGGTAATACAACTGGATCCACATGGGAAAGGTCCTGGGTTCAAGTCCTAGGACCTTCCTGAGTATTCACCCATGGATCTAGGCCAGTGAGACTAGAGATGGATTAGAGTGTGAGGGCCCTGTTGACAGTGCTTCTCTCTCTCAGAATAAGTAAATAAATAAACTTTTCTTTAAAAAAGCTTTTTTGTAGGGACCAGTAGGTGATATGATGGTTAAGAAACTGGATTTCCCCATGGTCAACCGGGGTTTGAGTCCTGGACCTGGCGGCTTGCTTTTTCACTTTTCCTCTCTTTCTCTCTGTCTCTCTTTAGTGAGTACAAGTTGTGCCCTATAAAAATTAAAATAATAATAATAATAACTAAAAAGCCTGTTGTAAATAAATAAAAGTTTCAATACTGCTTATCTCGCTTTTGTTTGTTGATGGATTATAAAATAGAATGTCATTTATTTGCAAATTTGATGCCATGTCTAGAAACAATATGCAAACATGATTTTTTTTTTTCACACTGCTGACTTTATTTCTATTCTTAAGTGTAGTGTCAGAATAGTACCAGGTGAGGGTTAGGGTCGTGATAACAAACCCACCACAGGAATGTCTCCCGTGACATATTGATTTAGTTGTGGTTTCTTAATCCTCCTCTCCCAGTGGCTCTAAGTACAGAGCTGGGCTGGGACAGAAAGGGCACCGAAAGGCCACTTGGTTCCTCAGATGAGGAAGCTGCAAGGCCCCCTTTCACGCAGTGAGCTTTCAGCATTTCAGCGGCTGGATTAGAGATGTTAAACCTGAGCAATGCAGGCTTTTTATTTTGTTTTAAACATTATCCCATCTGTTGGCTTCCTGCATAGACAGCTGCACGAGGGCTTGAGTATCAACATTCTTAATGTCAGGGTGCTGTGAAATTTTACTTTTGTGACAAGACATCTTCAGGGCCATAATTAACAGAGTAGGGGATTTCAACCCAAATATTATAACTTCTTTAAATCTAAATCCATCTGTTAGCCTCATGTCCTTAGTAGAGCTTGAGTCCTGGAAGCAACGGGGGCGGGGGGTAGGGGTGGGGGT
>NW_006160208.1:4309265-4318348 GCF_000334495.1 Tupaia belangeri chinensis | reverse complement strand
GAGGAGGGCATGTAGAAAATGTGTGGGTGAGTAAGGAGGGGTAGGTCTTATTCATAATTTATAAAGAAAGAAACTCTTATAATTAGACTTCTCCTCTGTTTTTCAAGCTTTTCCTAGTAGAGAGGGGTCATAGGCCTGGAGAGTACAGGCTCAAGGTTATGTAATTAGCAGGCCTGATGCTTTTCGTTGTTCCCATCTTCCCTTTCTCCTCTTTCACCCCACTCCTTTCCCGCCTTCCTCAGAATTTGAAAAGCAACTTGATTTTCCTAAAGTAACATAGTAATGTGGATAAGTTGCACACTGATAATTCTGTGGCCACAGTGGGAGAAAGTTCCAGTAAAATGTCAAAAATATTGACTCCTAGTATGCATATCCTTCCAGTCTTTCTTCCTATATCTGTATCTGTAATTGTCCTCCTCTTCGAGCTGAGATCACACTAGTAGCAATTATGGAGCAACTATGCCAGGGATTAAGAATATAAAGATGGGGGCCAAAAGATGGCACAATGGTTATGTCACTGGACTCCTACATGGTCGACCTCAGTTTGAGTCCTGGACCTGGTGGTTTGAAACTCATGGGAGGTACATGTACATGCATGCCCAAAATCCAAGAGGAGACTGGAGGAGAAGGGATTGCAGCATGACCATACCCTTGGGGGGGGGGGGACTTTGATTTCTCGCTTTATGTCTCTGTGTCCTGTCTCTGGCGAGCACATGCACCCTATAGCAAAAATCTCTCTCAAGGAAAAAAAAGAAAAAGAACAAAAAGATGAATAGGACATAATCTCTGTCCCATAAATGAAAGAACTACTGAGCCCAGGGTGGACATGTCACACCAGGCTTCCTATAAGAGGTATCACCCGAACCGAAGGATGAGTAGGTACCAGAGGGTGAAGGGGAGATTCCATGTTCAAGGAATGAGTTGATCACATGGCTACAGCATGTTAATAACTGTTCAGAATTGCTGGAGCATGTATTGCCGATTTGGAGACTGTGACTGAGTAGAGTCCAGGTAAGGGAGCTCCCAGAAAGCCAAACCAAAGACTTTAGATTTTATCCTTTACAAAACAGAAGCATTTTACTATGCCATTAAGTTGCCATTTAGATAGATGACACTGGAAGTTTGAATTTGAGAGAGCAGACAACACAATCTGGAGAACCAGCCAGGAGGCTAGGATGAGTTCAGTGGAGCAGGAAAGAAAGAGGAGGGAATACAATCCAAACTATCTGACGGCTAACTGAACGTCCTGATAGTTGCTTGCACACAGGAGTGCCAAGAGTTATCTGGATAACCACCACGAATGAAGTAATCGTTTCCTAAGTCATTTAGACAAGAGAGGAGCACATCTCATCTAGTAATGTGTAGCAAAAGCTAACCTCAGGAACCAGCAGTTAGCATAATGGCTATGTCGCTGGACTCCCATGTAGTTGACTGCGGTTCGCGTCCTGGACCTGGTGGCTTAAAACTCACGCCGGGCGTGTGTGCAGGCATGCCCAAGATCCCGAGAGGAGAATGGAGGAGAAGGGATTGCGGCGTGACCATCCCCCCTGGGGGGTGATTTCTCGCTTTTTGTCTCTATGCCTCTCTCTGTCTGTCTGGCGAGCGCACGCGCCCTATAGCGAAAAAACCTCTCCAAAAAGAAAAAAAGCTAAGCTCAGTTCTCTACACTTTGCGTTTAGGTATAATCATAATCGGTGTAGACATTGCATAAGCTTAGACAGAGGTTGAGTGTTACAGATGCAAATATATTTTTTCTTTTCTTTAAATTTAAAAAATGTTATTTATTTATTTATTTATTTATTTATTTATTTATTTTTAAGGTATTGGCCACAGGGCATGTGCACTCACTGGAGAGACAGAGAAAGACAGAGAGAGACAGTGAGAAATCACCCCCCAGGGAGTTTGGCCACACTGCAATCCCTTCTCTTCCAGTCTCCTCTCAGGACTTTGGGAATGCACGCACATGCACCCAAGCATGATTGTTAAGTCCAGGACTTGAACTGTGGTTGGCTCTGTCTGTCTGGCGAGCGCACGCGCCCTATAGCGAAAAAACCTCTCCAAAAAGAAAAAAAGCTAAGCTCAGTTCTCTACACTTTGCGTTTAGGTATAATCATAATCGGTGTAGACATTGCATAAGCTTAGACAGAGGTTGAGTGTTACAGATGCAAATATATTTTTTCTTTTCTTTAAATTTAAAAAATGTTATTTATTTATTTATTTATTTATTTATTTATTTATTTTTAAGGTATTGGCCACAGGGCATGTGCACTCACTGGAGAGACAGAGAAAGACAGAGAGAGACAGTGAGAAATCACCCCCCAGGGAGTTTGGCCACACTGCAATCCCTTCTCTTCCAGTCTCCTCTCAGGACTTTGGGAATGCACGCACATGCACCCAAGCATGATTGTTAAGTCCAGGACTTGAACTGTGGTTGGTCATGTAGCATCCCAACCAGAACACCACCTGCTGGCCCCTTTCATTATTATTTTTATTGTCAGAGGGTGTGTATGTGCTTGTGTGCCAGAAACAGAGAAAGAGAAAAGCACCCCAATGGGCAGTGGTCATGCCATAATCTTATAAAATGTTTCTCCAAATAAGTGAAAACCATGAGAATGGATAAAATAAACTGAAGAGCATGCACGAGGTGAGAAGAGTTGCAGGCAATGAACTCTAGCCTTCATGCATCAGTAACCTCCACAGTGTCTAATATTGTAGTCAACAGGCTGAAGGGTCTCTAAACACCTGTGTAGTCATAAATCGAGATGTACCCACACTCGAAGTACAAGAGATAATTTATGAATCAACCTTTCTTAAAAGGTTATTCCCAGTGTGTTGACTGGTTGAATAAATCATTTCATGTAGTCAATAAATCTTTACGAAGCACTATAAACCAGGTAGCAGCTCAAGACACGATGGGTGATGGTAAGAATGTAATGGTTGTTAAAATATTGAAATATTGCCATCCCTGATGGTCTATGACAGTGGCTCTCTAGTATGATTTTGCTCTGCAAGAGACATTTGCAAATAGCTGGAGATGTTTTGGTTGTCATCACTGAGGAAAAAGTGATAAGGACACTTAGTGAATAGATGCTAAAGACATTAGTAAACATCCAATAACAAAGCATTATTGGCCCCCGAAATGTCAGTACTGGCAGGGTTGAGAAATTCTGAAATATAGTAAAGATCATGATTACAGAAGCTTCCTCACCACCCCCATCCCTCCCCCAGCCTTTCCCTGGCCCATCTCTTCCTACTTTCTCAGTATCCAGCAACTAAGGGTTAATGCTTGTCCCAAAAGGACCTCCAGGACTTTGTTCAGCTTTATGTTCAGTGTCGGGTCTGATTGGTCTTAGTTGTTAGATATTTTAACTATTTTGTAAATATTTTAAAATATGGTCTCTTCTTCTTAATGAGTTTCAGCCAAACTCATCCCAATGATGAGTTTGGCTGAAATGACTATAAGAAAGATGAACTCATCAACCAAATAACATCATCAGAAAAATGAAGATTTGATATACCAAGGTCTTTGTGAGAAGTTGGAACCAGATAATTATTGGTACATGATTGTATAAGACAAAGATAATGATATGATGATTACTAACGTGACACAAAATCTTAAGTAACTCTGAAGAGTTGAAAAGAAAGTGACCTGGATTTAAATAGCTTATTCCAAAGAATATTAAGGTTTAAAGATTTAAGCAATATCCAAAAGGATATTTTTAATATAATAAGTGACTATAGGAAAGAAATTTTCCTTAAATAGACGTTGGGTCAATAATTTACTACCCTTAAATTTTTATTTAAATTGTATTAAATTTTATAAATTTTATTAAATATTGATAAGCTCTATACCAGCTTAAAATTTTTAATATGAACACTTTCAAAAATGAAATCTCTAAAGGAAATTACGTACATAGCAAAGGAAGTCTGCTTTGGATATGTTGTTTCTTTCAGAATGTCTTCACATATTGGCATGGTTAGTTACTAAAGATAAACATAAAAAATTAATCAGCCACCTACAGTGTTGCTTTCTGTTCCATGCTACTGGGAATTTGACAACTGAATTATGCTTATTAAAATTCACTGTAAATTATAAAAATGGTTTTTTAAAGGCTTGTAATTGTTATTATGGTCATACAACTTAAAACAGGGTAGCATGCATTTAATTTAACAGCCCCCAGAGTTCTGTTTCATTTCACCAGAGCATTCAGCCCAGAATAGGTGGTATTAGTATAAAAGAAGTTTTCCCCAAAGGATATCTTTTTAGACAACAAAGTTATACTCTACCTATAGACTGCTCCATAAATACATAAATGAATGCTGGCTTCAAAGTATACTTTTATGGGCCAGTCAGGCGGCGTGAAGGTTAAGACAGCCAGGTCCCACGGAGCTGATTATATGGTTTAAGTCCCAGATCAGGTAGCCTGAAAAACATGCTGGGCACAGGTGTATGCGTGTCCAAAATCCCAAGAGGAAAATGGAGAAGAAGGGATTGCAGTGTGGCCATCCCCCTCAGTGGGTGAGGGAGTGTTTTCTCATTTTCCTTCTTTCTCTCTCCTACAATGCGCCCTATAGCAAATTAAAAACAATAATAAAAATTGTTTTTCAAGTACACTTTTATTTCTCCTGTTCCTTGTAAAAGCAACCAATTTTTAAGCAGGAAGACACTATCACAAATACACACACACACATGCACACACACGGGATTTGTCCATTTCCCATATAAGATTTAAGCCAACGTTTACATTAAAGTGTGTTTCAATAAATAATATATCAAAAGAGAGAACATAATCAAAGGGCTTTAGGCCCAGCCAGGTGGTGGGGTGGTTAAGGCAGCTAGATCTCACTTGGTTGACTCAGTAGTTTGAGTCCCAGACCCAGAGACTTGGAAAATACTCTGGATCTGTGTGCGTGTGTGCCCAAAATTCTGAGAGGAGAATGGAGGAGAAGGAACTGTGGCATCGTCATCCCCACCCCTTGCTGGGAGGGGGTGATTTCTGACTTTCCCATCTCTGTCTGTCTCTCTCCCTCTGGCTTATTAAAATGTACTGTAAATTAGAAAAATGGTTTTTAAAAGGTTTATAATTGCCATGGTCATACAACTTAAAACAGGGTAGCATGTATTTAACAGTCTTAAGAGTCTCCTTTTATTGCACACTATATAAAAAAAACTAAAAACAAACAAACAAAAAACTCATAGATCTTTCAGCCTGGCCTAGGTAGTATGGTTCATAGCATTCTGGGCTGCAGTGCTGGAAGCCACATCGCTGATCATGACTTTGGATTCCTGGCCCTGTTGACCTGAAATGCCTCAGGTACCCATGTGGGCACCCAAGGTCCTGACAAGCTGGAAGCCTGGAGAAAAGGTCTCGTGGTATGAGTAGACCATATCAAATATCTCTCTTTCTCTCTCCATGCACACAGGCACTCTCTATCATAAATAAAGAAATAAATAGTTATAGATCTTTTATTTTATAAGACATCTCAGACTTAAGACATACTAGATATTCATTAGATTTCCTTGAAATTTTAGAAGACTGACTATACACATGTGCACACACACACACACGCACACACACAGAGACAAATTCACTTGGAAGGGAATCTATTTTGTAGAAATGCTCTTATTGTATTTTATAAATGATAGTTTGTATTGAGATGCAAATTTTGATTGTTTAGAGAAACCAAACTTTATCTAATATTTTAGAGTTTCAACAGACTTTGAATGTCTAAATCCCTTGAGTCTCAACTGCTAACCAATAGCATAGCAGACGTGATAAGTCAATGGCTGGATATTTCTCCAAGAATAAAAGCTAGAATACACCTAAACTTTCACTGCTCAGCATGTATTGAGAATCTACTTTAGCAGATCCCTCCTTCTCTCTAATTCTCAGGCTCTGTGTCTATTCAGTATGAATAAGAAAATTGCACACCTCACAAGATGTCGTGAATAAAGGAACTAGTACACAGAGATGAGAACATTTTTATGCATAATAGACAAATAAGGTGCTCTCTATTGTAAGAATCTCAGACATCTATTCCTTCTGCTGTTTAAAATGAGAAAATTAAGTCCGGAGAGAGTAATTTGAAAAAAGTCATACAGTAAGTCTTTTAAATATGAAAGATTTAAAGCCAAAACTGGGGTCTCAGGACATCCCACTCAGCACTCATTCCATGGCATCAACCTAGGGTCCGAGCTAAACTAACTTGGAAATAATTAATAGCACATATTATGTCAACACACCATGAAGTTCTACCCTCAAGCTAGTCACTCATCAAAAATCTTATCTTATTTTGGTCTGTAATACAAGCCCTCAACAGTGACTAATTTGATTTATTTTCTGGATTAGTTACTATAGATGCTTTAAAAATGTTTTTCCACAGGCTTTCTCATGGAAACAGAAGCTAAATATTAACACTCATTAATCTTTTTTTTTTTTTTTTTCTATCTAGGGAGGAATTTTAACAGAACTACAAGCTGTAACATCAAGCAGGTTTTCCTATATCCTGATTTCTCCCGTGTTGCCTGGCCATTATTAAAACCGAGTCCTTGACAATAGAGGAGGTTTTCAAAAAAAGCCATGGGACATGCTGCTGATGAAAAAAAACTATGAATAGATTTCAATTTTTTGTGCCAAAATAAATGTGTACTTTAATTCATTTTTCCATGAACTTTTTGAAGTACTCAGAAAATCGAGGAGTGACAAATCAACTTTGAGCAGTGGGCATTGAGATTCTTGGGAGAGAGGGAGTTGCTGGGTGTGGGGCGGCAGTGGCTTCACAGTGGCCTCGCCTTCACTCCAAGGTCCTCTCTGCCTAAGTGATTTCCTACAGCTAGCTGATTCTCCAATTGGAGAGCTTGTTTTGTTAGCTTAAGCCAAACTTGTGTGTGTATTTTTATTTTTTAACTTTGTTACCGTTGTTATTTTTTGCTATAGGGTGCTTGCACTAGCCAGAGAGAGACAGAAAGCAGAGAGAAAGTGAGCCATCACCACCCAACAGCGATGGCCACAGTAAATCTCTTCCTACAACCTCCTTGAGATTATAGGCATGTCCATACACGCGGCCAGCATGATTTTCAAGCCACTGGTTTGGGACTCTATAGCTCAGTTGGCCAGGCAGGATTCAGCCCCTTAACCTCCATGTCACCTGCCGGCCTCATTTTTTAACTTTGTATTATGAGCATTTTCAAACATACTCAGAAACAAAGAGTACAGGGTAATGAAGGCCATGGGTCCCCACTGAACTTTAACACAGCAGCAGCGTTTTTCCATCCATTCCTCCGCCTTTTTGTTCTCTTCTGGACTTTTAAAAGCAAATTCCACTCATCAAATCATTGCATCCATAAATTCTTCAGTGTGTATATCTAACAAATAAGAATTATTTAAAAAAACAAACAAACCAAAAAAAAAAACTAACTCAAATGTCTTCAGTGATTTGTTCTACTGATGAATTTTGTAAAGTAAGCCTTTCTGACCTTTCCTCCCTCAACCCTGCTTCAAAATATAGTGGGCAGAGAATCATCTGAATTATGTTCAGTGAGAAAGTTACAATTGATTTCAAATATTCTGACTCATTGCAGCTAAATTAAAACTTTTAATAAGTCCCTATTGACTTCTCAGTTTAAGGTTGAAGTCACAACATAAAATCCAGGTCACTGAGAATATATTTACTCTGGAGTAAGAATGGAACATGTCTATAGCTGCTACCCTCCTCACTCTCTCCTCACAAAAACTGAAACAGAACAAAACAAAATAAAACACAATTACAATGTCATGATTACTCTGAACAAAATTAACTACAAATCTTTAGAGTTACCTAATTCCAATTTGTGTATAATTTTCACTAATGTTCTTTTTAAAAAAATTGAAGAATTATTTTATTTATTAGTATTATTTGCTATAGGGCATATGTGTTCATCAGAGAGAGACAGAGAGGAAAGTGAGAAAGCAAGGCACCAGGTCCAGGACTTGAACCATGTTTGGCCATGTGGGAGTCCAACACCTTAATCACCATGCCACCTACTGGCCCCTTTACAAACATTCTTAAAAATATTTTTAAAAATTGGTTTCTTTGATTCCAAATCCAAACAAGTTACTAAAATTGTTCAGTTGATGTTTTCTAAGTTTCTTGAAATACGTACTTTCTCTCTTATGTCCACTCTATTTTCCTACACCATATGCTTATTGAAAAATGGGGTATTTTGCCTTTTAGGATTTCCTTTCTTCTGAAATTTGCCAGGTTGCATCCTCAGAGTATCAATTAATATGTTCCTCTATCCTGTGTATTACCTATAAACGGGGAGATCTACTTGTTTAATTAGATTGAGATTAAATTTTCAAGCACTTCATAGGAGGTACTTTTGTTTTTCTTTAATTGCTAGAGGGAGCACGTGCTTACTGGAGAGAGCCAGAGAGAGGGAAAATGAGGAAGCACCCCCCTACACATGCACACACACACACACACACACACACACACACACACGGAGATGGTCACACCGCAATCCCTTCCCCATTTCTTTTTCCAGGTGGGCATGCAGGCGCATGCACCCAGAGTGTTTTTCAAAGCCGCAGGGTCCAGGAACTGAACTGGGCTATCAACCATGTAGGATTCTGCCGCCTTAACAATCACACTACCATCTGGCCACATAAGGGGTACCCAGTGTTGGACTATCTATTCCATTAGTAATAAGATTCATCAGTGGTTCTGGCATTGTCAGACTGCTCTGTTTCTTAAAGAGTTTACCTCTCTGCCTTTAAAAAAAAAAAAAAAAAGCGCCATAGGCTGCTGCGCTCACCAGAAAGAGACAAAAGGGGAGAGAGAAGTGAGAAATCGCCCCCCAGGGGGATGATGGCCTTACTGAAATTCCTTCTCCTCCATTTTCCTCTTGGAATTTGAGTGTACATGCACGCGCATCTGGCATGATTTTCAAACAGCCAGGCTGTAATTCGAACCGTGCAGCCAGCCATGTGAGACCCAGCTATCTAAACCTCCACCCCACATTTTACTTTATGGTTTTAAGAGACTTTAATTGTTGGTGCCTGTATCGATGATGTTATTAAAGATTAGAAGATGAACATTCT